>NW_020173108.1:1422798-1500238 GCF_003031525.2 Neophocaena asiaeorientalis asiaeorientalis
GCACAGAGGATCGGTGCCGACCGGCACTCACCAGCCCGAGAGGCTTGTCTGCTCACCCGCCGGGATGGGTGGGGCTGGGAGCTGAGGATCGGGCTTCGGAGGTCAGATGTCCAGGGAGAGGACTAGTGTTGGCTGCATGAATACAGCCCAAAGCGGGCTACTGCACCACAGCTAACCTGGAGGGAATCCAGGAAAAATTCTGGAAGTGCCTAAGAGTCAAGAGACCATTGTTTTGGGGTGCGCAAGGAGAGGAGATTCAGAGCACTGCCTAAACTAGCTTCAGAGACGGGCCCAAGCCACGGCTATCAGCCCGGACACCAGAAACGGGCATAAAACGCTAAGGCTGCTGCTGCAGCCACCAAGAATCCTGTGTGCAAGCACAGGTCACTATCCACACCTCCCCTCCCAGGAGACTGTGAAGCCTGCCACTGCCAGGGTCCTGTGATCCAGAGACAACTTTCCCAGAAGAATACACAGTGTGCCTCAGGCTGTTGCAACATCATGCAGGCTCGCCCCACATTGCGTACGCTTCCCTCCCCCGAGCCTGAGTGAGCCAGAGCCCCCTAATCAGCCACTCCTTTAACTGCCTGCTATCTGGGCAAAGAAGAGATGGCAGAGGGTGACCTACATGCAGAGGCCAGGCCAAATCCAAAGCTGAACGCTAGGAGCTGTGTGAACAAAGAGAAAGGGAGATCTCTCCCAGCAGCCTCAGGAGCAGTGGATTATATCCCCACAATCAACTTGATGTACCCTGCATCTGTGGAATACCTGAATAGGCAACAAATCATCCCAAAATTGAGGCAGTGGACTTTGGGAGCAACTGTAGACTTGGGGTTTGCTGTATGTGACACACTAGTTACTGATTTATATGTTTGTCATAGTTTAGTTTTTAGTGCTTGTTATCATTGGTGGATGTGCTTATTGGTTTGGTTGCTCTCTTATTTTTTTATTACTTTTATTTATTTTAATAATATATTTAAATTTTTTTTTAATTTTAATAACTTTATTTTATTTATTATTATTTTTTCTTTCTTTCTTTTTTTCTCCCTTTTCTTCTGAGCTGTGTGGCTGATGGGTTTTGGTGCTCCAGTCAGGTGTCAGGCCTGGGCCTCTGAGGTGGGAGAGCCGAGTTCACGACACTGGACCACCAGAGACCTCCCAGCCCCATGTAATATCAATCAGTGAGAGCTCTCCCAGAGACCTCCATCTCAATGATAAGACCCAGCTCCACTCAACGAGCAGGAAGCTCCATTGTGGGACAGCTGGGCACCCCATGACAAACAACTAGCAAGATAGGAACACAAGCCAACCCATCAGCAGAAAGGCTGCCTAAAATCATAAGTTCACAAACACCCCAGAACATACCACCAGATGTGGTGCTGCCCACCAGAATGACAAGATCCAGCCTCATCCAACAGAACACAGTCACCAGTCTCCTCTACCAGGATGCCTACACAACTCAGTGAATCAACCTTACCAACTGGGGGCAGACACCAAAAATAACAGGAACTACGAATCTGCAGCCTGCAAAAAGGAGACCCCAAACACAGTAAGTTAAGTAAAATGAGAAGACAGAGAAACACACAGCAGATGAAGAAGCAAGGTAAAAACCCACCAGACCAAACAAATGAAGAGGAAATAGGCAGTCTACCTGAAAAAGAATTCAATGTAATGATGATAAAGATGATCCAAAGTCTTGCAAATAGAATGGAGATAATACAAGAAACGTTTAACAAGGACCTAGAAGAACTAAAGACCAAACAAAAAATGATGAACAACACAATAAATGAAATTTAAAATTCCCTAGAAGGAAGCAAGAGCAGAATAACTGAGGCAGAAGAACAGATAAGTGACATGGAAGATAAAATAGTGGAAATAACTACCACAGAGCAGAATAAAGAAAAAAGAATGAAAAGAATTGAAGACAATCTCAGAAACCTCTGGGACAATATTAAATGCCCCAACATTCAAATTATAGGGGTCCCAGAAAAAGAAGAGAAAAAGAAAGGGACTGAGAAAATACTTGAACAGATTATAGTTGAAAACTTCCCTAATATGGGAAAGGAAATAGTCCATGAAATCCAGGAAGCACAGAGAGTCCAATACAGGATAAATCCAAGGATAAACATGTCAAGACACCTATTAAGCAAACTATCAAAAATTAAATACAAAGAAAACATATTAAAAGCAGTAAGGGAAAAGCAACAAATAACATACAAGGGGATCCCCATAATGTAAACAGCTGAACTTTCAGCAGAAACTCTGCAAGCCACAAGGGAGTGGCATGACATACTTAAAGTGATGAAAGGGAAAAGCCTACAACCAAGAATACTCTATTCAGCAAGGCTCTCATTCAGATTTAAGGGAGAAATTGAAACCTTTAGAGACAATCAAAGCCTAAGAGAATTCAGCACCACCAAACCAGCTCTACAACAAATGCTAAAGGAACTTCTCTAGGAAGAAAACACAAGAGAGAGAAAAGACCTAGAATAACAAACCCAAAACAATTAAGAAAATAGTAATAGGAATATAAATATTGATAACTACCTTAAATGTAAATGGATTAAATGCACCAACCAAAAGACAGAGACTGGCTGAATGGATACAAAAACAAGACCTGTACATATGCTGTCTACAAGAGACACACTTCACACCTAGGAACACATACAGACTACAAGTGAGAGGATGGAAAAAGGTATTCCATGCAAATGGAAATCAAAAAAAGCTGGAGTAGCGATTCTCATATCAGACAAAACAAACTTTAAAATAAAGACTATTACAAGAGACAAAGGAGGACACAACATAATGATCAAGGGATCAATCCAAGAAGTGGACATAAAAGTTAAAATATTTATGCACCCAACATAGGAGCACCTCAATACATAAGGCAAATACTAACAGCCATAAAAGGGGAAATTGATAGTAACAAAATAATACTAGGGGACTTTAAGACCCCACTTCCACCACTGAACAGAACATCGAAAATGAAAATAAATAAGGAAACACAAGCTTTAAATGATACATTAAACAAGATGGAATTAATTGATATTTATAGGACATTCCATCCAAAAACAACAGAATACACTTCCTTCTCAACTGCTCATGGAACATTCTCCAGGATAGATCATATATTGGGTCACAAATCAAGCCTTGGTAAATTTAAGAAAATTGAAATTGTATCAAGTATATTTTCTGACCACAACACTATGAGACTAGATATCAATTACAGGAAAAGAAAATGTAAAACAATACAAACACATGGAGCCTACTAAACAATACATTACTAAACCACCAAGAGATCACTGAAGAAATCAAAGAGGAAATTAAAACATACCTAGAAACAAATGACACTGAAAACACGACGACCCAAAACCTATGGGATGTAGCAAAAGTAGTTCTAAGAGGGGAATTTATAGCAATACAATCCTACCTCAAGAAACATCTCAAATAAACAACCTAACCTTACACCTAAAGCAATTAGAGAAAGAAGAACAAAAAAACCCCAAAGTTAGCAGAAGGAAAGAAATCATAAAGATCAGATCAGAAATAAATGAAAAAGAAATGAAGGAAATGATAGCAAAGATAAATAAAACTGAAAGCTGGTTCTTTGAGAAGATAAACAATATTGATAAACTATTAGCCAGACTCACCAAGAAAAAAAGCGAGAAGACGCAAATCAACAGAATTAGAAATGAAAAAGAAGTAACAATTGACACTGAAGAAATAGAAAGGATCATGAGAGATTACTACAGACAACTGTATGCTAATAAAATGGACAACCTGGAAGAAATGGACAAATTCTTAGAAAAGCACAACCTCCGAAGACTGAACCAGGCAGAAATAGAAAATATAAACAGAACAATCACGAGCACTGAAATTGAAACTGTGATTAAAAATGTTCCAACAGGGCTTCCCTGGTGGCGCAGAGGTTAAGAGTCTGCCTGCCGATGCAGGGAACACGGGTTCGTGCCCCGGTCTGGGAAGATCCCACATGCCATGGAGTAGCTGGGCCCATAAGCCATGGCCACTGAGCCTGTGCATCTGGAGCCTGTGCTCCGCAACGGGAGAGGCCACAACAGTGAGAGGTCCGCGTACCGCAAAAAAAAAAAATGTTCCAACAAACAAAATCTCAGGGCCAGATGGCTTCAAGGGCAAATTCTGTAAAACATTTAGAGAAGAGCTAACACCTATTCTTCTCAAACTCTTTCAAAATATAGCTGAGGGAGGAACACTCTCAAACTCATTCTATGAGGCCACCGTCACCCTGATACCAAAACCAGACAAAGATGCCACAAAAAAAGCAAACTACAGACCAATATCTAGATGCAGAAATCCTCAGCAAAATGCTAGCAAACAGAATCCAGCAGCACATTAAAAGGATCATGCACCATGATCAAGTGGTGTTTATCCCAAGAATGCAAGAATTCTTCAATATACATAAATCAATGAATGTGATATACCATATTAACAAACTGAAGGATAAAAACCATATGTTCATCTCCATAGATGCAGGAAAACTTTTGACAAAATTCAACACCCATATATGATAAAAACTCTCCAGAAAGAAGGCATAGAGGGACTTTACCTCAACATAATAAAGGCCATATATGACAAACCCACAGACAACATCGTTCTCAGTGGTGAAATACTGAAACCATTTCCTCTAAGGTCAGGAAGAAGACAATGTTGCCTACTCCCACCACTATTATTCAACTTAGATTTGGAAGTTTTACCCACAGCAATCAGAGAAGAAAAAGAAATAAATGGAATCCGAATCAGAAAAGAAGAAGTAAAGCTGTCACTGTTTGCAAATGACATGATACTATACATAGAGAATCCTAAATATGCTATGAGAAAACTACTAGACCTAATCAGTGAATTTGGTAAAATAGCAAGATACAAAATTAATTCATGGAAATCTCTTGTGTTCCTATACACTAGTGATGAAAAATCTGAAAGAGAAATTAAGCAAACACTCCCACTTACCAATGAAGCAAAGAGAATAAAATACCTAGGAATAAGCCTACCGAAGGAGACAAAAGACCTGTATGCAGAAAACTATAAGACACTGATGAAAAAAATTAAATATGATACAAACAGATGGAGAGATATACCATGTTATTGGATTGGAAGAATCAACATTGTGAAAATGACTATACTACCCAAAGCAATCTACAGATTCAAGGCAATCCCTATCAAAATACCAATGACATTTTTCACAAAACCAGAGCAAAAAATTTCACAGTTTGTACAGAAGCACAAAAGACCCCAAATAACCAAAACAATCTTGAGAAATAAAAATGGAGCTGGAGGAATCAGGCTCCCAGACTTCAGACTATACTACAAAGCTACAGTAATCAAGACAGTATGGTACTGGAACAGAAACAAACATATATATCAATGGAACAGGATGGAAAGCCCAGAGATAAACCCACACACATATGGTCACCTTACCTTTGATAAAGGTGTCAAGAATATACAATGGAGAAAAGACAGCCTTTTCAATAAGTGGTGCTGGGAAAACTGGACAGCTACAGGTAAAAGAATGATATTAGAACATTCCCTAATACCATACACAAAAATTAACCCAAAATTGATTAAAGGCCTAAATGTAAGGCCAGACACTGTGAAACTCTTAGAGGAAAACATAGGCAGAACACTCTATGACATAAATCACAGCAAGATCCTTTTTGACCCACCTCGAAGAGAAATGGAAATAAAAACAAAAATAAACAAGTGGGACCTAATGAAACTTAAAAGCTTTTGCACAGCAAAGAAAACCATAAGCAAGACAAAAATACAACCCTCAGAATGGGAGAAAATATTTGCAAATGAAGCAACTGACAAAGCATTAATCTCCAAAATATACCAGCAGCTCATGCAGCTCAATATCCAAAAAATATACAACCCAATCCAAAAATGGGCAGAAGATCTAAATAGACATTTCTCCAAAGAAGATATACAGATTACCAAAAAACACGTGAAAAGATGCTCAACATCACGAATCATTAGAGAAATTCAAATCAAAACTACAATGAGGTATCACCTCAGAGCAGTCTGAATGGTCATCATCAAAAAATCTACAAAACAATAAATGCTGGAGAGGGGGGGGAGAAAAGCGAACCCTCTTGCATTGTTGGTGGGAATGTAAATTGATACAGCCACTATGGAGAGCATTATGGAAGTTCCTTAAAAAACTAAAAATAGAACTACCATATGACGCAGCAATCCCACTACTGGGCATATACCCTGAGGAAACCATAATTCAAAAAGAGTCATGTACCACAATGTTCATTGCACCTCTATCTATACTAGCCAGGACGTCGAAGCCACCTAAGTGTCCATCGACAGATGAATGGATAAAGAAGATGTGGCACATGTGTACAATGGAATATTAGTCAGCCATATAAAGAAATGAAGTTGAATTATTTGTAGTGAGGTGGATGGACCTAGAGCCTGTCGTACAGAGTGAAGTAAGTCAGAAAGAGAAAAAGAAATACCTTATGCTAACACATATATATTGAATTAAAAAAAAATAATTTCTGAAGAACCTAGGGACAGGACAGGAATGAAGATGCACACATAGAGAATGGACTTGAGAACATGGGGAGGGGGAAGGTTAAGCTGGGTCGAAGTGAGAGAATGGCATGGACATATATACACTACCAAATATAAAATAGACAGCTAGTGGGAAGCAGTCGCATAGCACAGGTAGAGCAGCTCAGTGCTTTGTGACCACCTATAGGGGTAGGATAGGGAGGGTGGGAGGGAGACGCAAGAGGGATGGGATATGGGGATATATGTATACGTATAGCTGATTCACTGTTAATACAGCAGAAACTAACACAACAGTGTAATGCAATTGTACTCCAATAAAGATGTTTAAAAAAATAAAGAATTATGGTGAGTGAAAGAAGCCAGACCATATAAATAAATAAATACTTATGATTAAAAAAGCACAGCTTTCTGTATGAAACGTTCTGAAAAAACTGTTTAATTTGTTATCAGAAATAAAACAATAGATGATAATTTATTTAATAGAGTGATAAATCAATAGGTCAAATGCTACATAAAGCTTAATGAGATAAGGGTTGAAATGTGTCAAATGGAACTGAATAAGGAGAAGGCCTTGAGAGACCCTTTACACTGGAGCCTGCTGGCAGACATCACCTATCAGTAAGTAGGTGAGCAGCAGTGGATGAGTATTAAAGGGGCAGTCTACTCTTTTAAGGAACACAGCAGTAAAGAGTGATAGGGCAATGGTGGGAAACATGGGGTAGTAATAAAGTTTTGATCCTAGATGAAATGCCAATGGAAAGACCCATGAAAGAAGAGAAGGGAAAAGAATAGAGAGTGGCCATGTGATTGATGATATGATGTTCTTGAGAAAAAAGAAGGAAATAATTGGGATGCAGCATGTAGATGAAAGAATTAGATAAGAGGTTGCATATCTTTGTCACAGTACCTAAAGGAGGGGATAAAAGATGGAAGAAGACTCAAATAAATATTTAGGTTGGGGCCAAAGTATGGTGGGATGTTTTTCTTATATTTGTGATTTTCTTTATAAAATAAGAGAGTAGTAGCCTTGCTTAAAAGATAGACCATTTTCCCCACTAATCTATAATGCTGCAAATAAATTTGTACTCATAAATATTCATAGTTCTAAAGGAGAATATCTATTCATACTCATTAGCATTTCCAGAACACTAAGCTAGTATGCTGTGTTATAAATACAAAAAGAAAAACCTCTGTGTGTTGGTGATTGGCCTAATAACACCAGCTTTGAAAAAAATTCAAATCACAATCTTGGATTTGACAGTTTAAGGCATGTAGAAATTTTCTTTTTTTTTTGGACCTACAACACATTGTATGACTACTCTTGTTCAGTGTTGTGGAACTATACATTTCTCAGTCATCTGTTTGATAGCAAGATGTTTAAAAATGTCAACTATTGATAAGGTTTTAAGAATGGAAAATTGTTGCATATTGTTATTTTAAGTAAAATTAATGTAACTACTCTGGAAAATAATTTGGAATTCTGAGTAGAGACAGCACTTTTGAATTCTACCACACATAAACTTTCATATGTATAAGGAAATAGTTATAAAGATGGTCATTCAAGCACTGTTATATTAGCAAAGAAATGGAAAAAACTTCATTTCCTAATAATAGGGGAGTAGAGGAACTGTGGTTTATTTACTTGATGAAATGTTGTAGATATAAAAATGAATTTATTACATAAAAATAATTGCCAAATGTATGCTAAATAAAAAATCAAGTTGTAAAAGGATACATATAGTATGATATAATCAGTATCTTACTGATGACTATAAATACTGAAAAAAATATAAAAATAAATCAGGACAATTTAAAGAATGACTTTAGGGGTATGGGTACCAATTGGTAGAAAGGGAGAAATGATAAGGAGTGGAGTTTTAGCTGCATCTGAAACTTTTCAGTTAGAAATTTCTTAACATTAAAAAAAATAATTTAAAAAGTTATTTGCATAAGTCAAATACAGTTTTTAATCAAATGCACAAACATTTACCTCTGTGACTGCCTATATTGAAAACAGATGAGCTTTAACTAAAATTGTAGCTCACTAATTGGGGACTTAAAAATTAATGTGTAATATGAAGTATTTTTATATTTAAGATTAAGAATAAGTATTTATGAAGTAAAATATTCGAGAAGATAAATGAGGCAGATCAGCAGTCAGATGGGATGAAAAAAACTCCACACAAGATCTGTCAAAGAACTCAGGAATTGATCCTCACCTAAGAACTAGGATTTTGAGATTCAAACTAAAAGAAAAAACTGTTTAAAAATCTGCTGTTGAAGTACAAATTAAATAATTTTGTGCTGTTGTGAAATATTATATCAGGATTATTTATTGGAAGTTACAATTATAAGCTCAAGGAAACACTGCTTAATAATGTAGAGATAAGTTTATTTGAATGAATCCCAATGGTGTAGAATTTTATACATCCTAAAAAATCCATTCTATTGAACAATATTTTAAGCCAGGGTTTAGGATTTTTATAGAAAACATAATTAGTTCTCCCAACTCAAAGATTTCAAGATTTTTTCCCTGAGGTTTAAGAGTATGTGTCCAGATTCAATGGATATGAAAATTATAGTTTAATTTAGATTAAACTAATTTTAATAGAAGAAATATTTATCCCTTATCAGTCATATCATTCACAAATATTTTCCTCCATTCAGTAGGTTGTCTTTTTGTTTTGTTGTTGGTTTCCTTTGCTGTGCAAAAGCTTTTAAGTTTAATTAGGTCCTATTTGTTTAATTTTGTTTTTATTTCCTTTAGGAGATGGATCCAAAAAAATATTACTGCAGTTTATGTCAGAGAGTGTTCTGCCTATGTTTTCCTCCAGTAGTTTTATAGTATCCAGTCTTACATTTAGGTCTTTAAATCATTTTGAGTTTATTTTTGTATATGATGTTAGAGAATGTTCTAATTTCATTCTTTTACATGTAGCTGTCCAGTTTTCCCAGCACTACTTATTGAAGAGACTATCTTTTCTCCATTGTCTATTCTTGACTCCTTTGTCATAGATTAATTGACCATAAGTATATGGGTTTATTTCTGGGCTCTCTATCTGGTTCCATTGATCTATGTGTCTGTTTTTGTGCCAGTATTATACTGTTTTGATTATTGTAACTTAGTAGTATAGTCTGAAGGCAGGGAGTGTGATTCTTCCAGCTCTGTTCTTTTTTCTCAAGATTGTTTTGTAGGGTCTTTTGTGTTTCCATACAAATTTTGAAATTATTTGTTCTAGTTCTGTGAAAATGTCCTTGGTGTTTTGATAGGGATTGCTTTGAATCTGTTGATTGCCTTGTATAGTGAGGTCATTTTAACAAATTGATTGTTCAAATCCAAGAACACAGCATATCTTTCCATCTGTTTGTGTCGTCTTCAATATCTTTCCTCAGTTTCTTATAGTTTTCTTTTGTTTGTTGGGAGTTTTTAAATTACTGATTCACATAAATAGCTCTTACAAATCAGCATCAAATAAACAAACAACCTAATTAAAAACAGAGCAGAAGAAATTAATAGACATTTTTCCAAAGAGGAAATGCAGGTGCATGAAAAGATGCTCAACATCACTAATCATCAGGGAAATGCAAATCAAAACCACATGAGATATCACCTCACACCCATCAGAACGGCTGTCACCAAAAAGACCACAAATAGCAAATGTTGAAGAGGATATGGGGAAAAGGGAACCCTGCTGCACTGTTGGTGGGAATGTAAATTGGTGCAGCCACTATAGAAAACAGTAGTAGGTTTCTAAAAAAAAGTAACAATAGAAGTATCATGTGATCCAGCAATTCCAGTCCTAGGTATATATCTGAAAAAAAGAAAATATGAATTTGAAAAGATACATGCACCCCAGTGTTCATAGCAGCATTATTTACAGTTGTCAAGATATGGAAACAACCTAAACGTCCATCAACAGATGAATGGATAAAGGAGATGTGGTATATTTATATACAATGGAATACTACTCAGCCATAAAAAAGAAGGAAATTTTGCCATTTGACTTGGAGGGCAATATGCTAAGTGAAATACGTCAGACAGAGAAAGACAAATACTGTATGATATCACTTACATGTGGAACCTAAAAAAATAGAACAAAATACTTAATATAACAAAAAAGAAGCAGACTCAGGTATAGAGAACAAACTAGTGGTTATCAGTGGGGAGCAATGAGGGACAATATAGGGGTTGGGGTGTGGGAGGTACAAACTATTTGGTGTAAGATATGCTACAAGGATGTATTGTACAACGTGGTGAATTTAGCCAATATTTTGTAGTAACTGTAAATGTAAAGTAACCTTTAAAAATTTATTTAAAAAATAAGTTAAAAAATAAAAATAACAGAAGGAAGAAAGAGAGGCAGGAAGGAAGAAAGGAAAAAAGGATTCTTTTACTTTAATGTTTAGAGAAAGTGATGTTCCAAGGTTCTGGTAAGTTCTATTTCTTGAATTGGGTGGGCTTTCACAGGTGTGCTCAACTTGTGATAATACATTTATCTTTATGATCTGTGCTTTATCTTTATGATCTGTGAAATTTTTATATTTGTACCATACTTCAATAAAAAAAGAAGAACTCTGTGGCATTTAAATTTTTTAAGTTCAGAGTCAAATGACATGTCAAAGTGAAGTCAGTGAAGTAGATCTTTTGTAGAATACTATAGGTGTGAAAAGTACCATGACCTCAAAAGTCATTAAATCTCATTTTTACTCTTTGAGATTCATAGATGAAAAACCAACATGGAATAGGATATTGAGTCTGTAAAGCTTCTCTGAGGGCTTAAT
Organism: Neophocaena asiaeorientalis asiaeorientalis; assembly: GCF_003031525.2. Taxonomy (NCBI): domain Eukaryota; kingdom Metazoa; phylum Chordata; class Mammalia; order Artiodactyla; family Phocoenidae; genus Neophocaena; species Neophocaena asiaeorientalis. The sequence continues at coordinate 1,434,139 of NW_020173108.1, forward strand.
GAACTCAAGGAGAGAAAGGACATTTTGAAATTTCTGATACTAAAATATTAATGTCAGTGTTTAATCAAGCACATCATTTTTTTCTTTCCATAGGTTCCAATTTATATTGATCATGGTGATGAGATGCTGACATTCCATTATTATTTGAGTGCATCTTGTCCATGTGTTGCCTAAAAGTATTCACTTCTTGAGTCTGAGTAAACATGGAACAATATGGAAACGAAGGCTACAGTATGGAAATGAGGGCTATTGTACTTTCAGATATGTTGATAGAATAGAGCTGCAAAAGTCCACATAAAAAATCTGGATATGAACTAGTAACTACAATTACCAACTTGATGCCTTTTGTGAAAGGCTTTATTAATTTTAATTTGATCTCCTTTCAAACCACTTACCTTAAATATATTAGATTACACTCTGCGGTATCACAGCCATTTTCTGGGGCACAACCCCAGCCTACGTTTTTGTTGTGTTTTTTTTGCGGTACGCGGGCCTCTCACTGCTGTGGCCTCTGCCGTCGCGGAGCACAGGCTCCGGATGCGCAGGCTCAGCGGCCATGGCTCACGGGCCCAGCCGCTACACGGCACATGGGATCTTCCCAGAGCGGGGCACGAACCCGTGTCCCCTGCATCGGCAGGCGGATTCTCAACCACTGTGCCACCAGGGAAGCCCCCCAGCCTACTATTAATGGAGGACAGGGGAGAAATTATTTCCTTTATAATTTACACTGACTTGTACCAGGAATCTGCTTGGATAATCCTAGAAGCGACTTGTGCCGTGAGTTTATGTAACTGATATCTTAGCTGAGCTTCTTTCCGAACGTATTTGAGAGCACCCTGATTCCTTAGTCAATCAAGCTTTTATCTAACAAAGTCATACATTTTTGTCAAGATTTTTTTAATAGAACAAATTCCAAAAATTGAATGTTTAAAATGCTAAAATAACTCTGTATGCTCATTTCCTTTTTAATAGTTTTTCTACTCATCCCAGGGACATGTATTCAGTCCTGCTGAAATAGTGATGAAAACAATAGTTAACATTTGTTATGCACTTTACAAACACTGTCACAACAATCTTAAAAGGCAGTTAGATTCATTTATCCTTTTTTAGAAGGTGTAAATTGAAAGTCCAGGCAAATACATAAGTAACTTCCTAGACTCTCAAACAAAGCCCCTTCCAACATGGACTCGACACCTTCCACATGTTTTCTGTTGAGAAATGGCCTATTTAGCCTCTTAATCCATAGGTTTAATTCCTAGGGACATCTTTGTTTATTCTTCCTCAGACTCCATTTTCTATTCTAGTTGTATAAAAATTATAAATAAAAAAATAAACAGTAGAAAAATAAAAGCAAAGAAATAATAGTTATACTAGAAGAAACCATAAATGTTAAAATGGGAAAAGCCTTTCTAAGTATAACATAAAATATGTAATTATAAATGAAAAGACTAATAAAAATTTAATTATAATATAAATGAAATGAATATATTTTTGTATAGCAAAAACATCAAAAGTCAAGAAAAAGATAAACTGGGAAAATCTTAGTGAAAAGTAAAGAACCAATTGTGCTAATAAAAGATATTTAAAATCAATTAATCAAAGACAAAAATCCTAATAAAATAGAATAGAATTCTATTTTATTCATATAGAATAAAAAAGTGATAAAACAAATTTTGGGGAAAATTGAGGGGGAGGAGGCTTTACTGATGAAGTATAATTTGGCAGGATTTAAAAATTAGATTAAAATATTCCTGTTGATCGCCTTACCAATTCCAATTCTAGGGAGAGTATCCAAGAGAAAATGATATATCTGACACAAAGATTTATCTAAGAGATAGACAATTGTTATAAACAACAACCATGCTATGTATAATAGAGAAAAAGGAAGAACTACCTGTGTCTAATAATTGTGAAGTGAAAAGAAAACAAACAAAAGACAAACACCTCTTACCAAGATTTACAAGGCTGTGTGTTCTGCATATGTTCATTGATTCTGTTTTATGCTACTGTTCACTATCCACTGTCCTCTTAAACTTTGTTTTTTTGTTTTCCCTGAAGTGCTGTTTATTTTATTCCATTCCATCCAACATTCTTATCTCTTTGCCTCATAAACTTTGATTCATTCATTTCTCACCACCTTCATTCCCATGCCCATTCTCCTGAGCATCCATAGTAACTTATGAATGATCATTCCCCTTCTCATTCCATATTTTTCTCTGTTGCATTTTGAGTTCAATGAAGACAAAGACAAAGACTGTATCTAACTGACTTTGCTGTATCCCTAACATATATCATGACTAGCACCTGTTAGGCACTTAATAAATGCTCACTGAATTAACTAATGAATTATTTTGTGTCTACACAGTAGAATAGAGTTCATCCAATACAGTGATGTCATAGTATATTTGATGACTTAAAAATATTCATGACATAGAACTAACCAAAAGCAATTATCCAGTCACCTACTACCTCTAATTCTTAACAAGTGTACTCCCTCCCTTGAGACCAACAGGACTCACTAATCATGTCCATCGGATACTGCTTATGTTAGTGGTTGCAAGATGCTCAAGACTTCTAGGTACTTCATTATATTTTGGATTCTACTCTGTTTAAGGCTCTGAATATCCTTTTATTCTGATCTTCATCTTCCTTTCTCAAATTCTTTCCATTCTTCTACTGTACTCTTTAAAAGCAAACATCAGTCATTAGTCAACACTTCTATAATCTCAGTGTTCTCTCTTCTTGCTCTAATAAAAAAAACGCCTTTTCCTAAGTTAACTCTTCTCCTGATGTCCTCTCAAGTGGTGGCTCTTTTTTCTTCACACATCTATCATGCTCTTGGACCTGACATAAAACACATATCCTCCTTGTTCCTCAATACCATTTCCAGACTATCCTGCCTCCCTTCTTCCAAGAAACCTTCAGTTCTGAATATCATGTCACCAGACCATACAATCCAAGAACCCTCAATCATCTACCAATCCCCAGGTCACATCCCCTCAAACCTTTAAGATTTTATCTCCTGTCTCTCTCCAATGCTACTCCTTTCCTATGGTCATAATCTAGACAGTATATAACCTGTGATGCAACTTTTTGATACTCTTAATTTTGGTCACCTTACTCTTCTGCCTGATACCTCTAATTTTTCAAGCTCACTTTTTTTCCCCATTTCATCAATTTCTTGACCACACAAAGTACAATTGCAGCTTACCCATTGAGTTCTTTGCTTACAGGGCTTAAAATCCGTAACTCTTCATTATAATCACTTTCTTGTATAAACTTTAATTTCTTACCCATTTCCCTTTAATTATATTTGTCTAGCAAGTATCCAATTCTTGTTAAATCCAACTGCAACAATCTGGAAAAGCAAAACCTACAAAACAATGCTGACACTGTTTCATTTTAAATTCATGGTTACTAATCTTAAATGGGTTTTATTAAAGTGTAGAAACCTTTCTCAATTTCCCTAGACAGTGTCTCTCTGCTGTCCTAGATGATGGATTCATACTTATATTCTGTCTTCTCAGGCATTCCCAGTGCCTTCCTCACTCTCACCCCACAGCTCATGAGGAGAAAACTGAAAAAAGCAGAATCAGAAGAGATCTTCCACTTGTGTCCACCACATCAACTCTGCCTACCTGCATCTATATATTTTGCTTTTCTTCCTGTTAGTATGGATTAATTTTCTGTGCTCCTATCTGAGGCCAACCACCCCACTTGTGCACCAGATACAGCCCTTCTCACTTTGTACTCCAGCATTTCTTTCTCTTCTGCATCCTATTTTTTCTCATCTCTACCAGATCATTCCTATCAGCTTAGCAAAAAATGCTATAAAAAATAAAAATAATCCTCTACTATCCTGTGGAATAACCCTCTATTGATGTCACAATCCCCTCAAGTTACCAGCCTATCTCTTTGTTCTACTTGACAGCAAAACCCTTCTAAAGGAAGTCTGCTTCATTTCTCTAATTCCCACCTTCTGATATCATTTGATACCATTCTAAATAGATTTTTGCCCCATCATTCATAAAACAACTTTTATAAGGTCATCAATAGCTTGGTTGACCATATAACATAGATCTAAGCCTGGGCATCTTTGAGAGTGAATGGGAGCAGGAATGATTATCACACTGAGGCATCGGGCGTAAAGCGGGACTGCCTCAGACAACATATGGTTGCCCTACCAATGACTGCAAGGTTGCTAAATCCAGTTGTCTAACCTCAGGTCTCATTTTACTTGACCTTCTTGTAACACTGGAAACGATTCATTAGTACTTTCTGTATGAAGTACGGTATTCTCTTGGCATCTAGGTCACTGAACAACCATGGGTTTGCTCTTAACTTGCTGACTGATTTTTTTAGTCTCCTTTGCAGATTTTTCCTTATATGTACAACCTCCAGATTGTGGAGTTTGCTAGTGCTCAGCCCTTAATCCTTTTTTCTCTTCTTCTTTTCTCTACTATATTCACCCAGTTGATTATCATTTAATTCTTGTCAATTGTACATCTCTACTCAGAAGGCTCCACTGAACTCCAAACTCACCCATCCAACTTCCCACTCAGTATCTACATTTGCTTGTATAATAGACCCCTTAAACTTAACATCAGTGGTACCTTCTTCCTCCCAAAGCCTTGGAGTCATTCTGGATTATACTTTCGCTTATATACGTCTGAATGCATTTCTGCTATCTGTACTGCTATCACCCTGGTTCAAGCCATCATTTTCTCTCACCTGGATTATTTTAACAGCTTCCTTACTAATTTCCGTGTTTCTCCCTCAAGCTTTCTCCCCATGCCCCACATACACAAGCTATTCTCAACACAACATCCAAGATGATCATTGGACCATCGTAAACCAGAGCATGCCACCCCTCTGCTCAAAACTCTGGCATGGCAAACCATTTCATTCAGTTGTCAAATTCCAAGTGCTCTAGTGGCCTGTAAAACCCTACTTTATCATACCCCACCCCATCTCCTAGTCTTTTCTTCCTTACCTATGCTGTTCCTGCCACACTGGCTTTCTTCCTAAACATGTGTGGCATCACTTGCTTCCTGAAAGGCTCTTCCCCAAAATTTCTGTGTGATTGTCACCCTTAACTTCTTTAAGTCTTTTCAAACATCTTTGATAGCGAGGCTTCCCTGACTGACTTATTTTAAATTGCACCCCCTCCCCACCAACTACTATGGCCTCTCTGTTCTCCTGCACTGCTTTATATTCTTCATAGCACTTATCACTTCATAGCATGTAGCACTTATCTGACTATCTGTCATCTACACGCGTGCACACACACACACACCCTGGTATGTCTCCTTCCACTGGAATGTAAACTCCAGAAGGATAGCATCTCCTGCCTTTCCTACTGCTTTTTCCTCATCTCCAAGAATAGTAGCTGAAGCATAGTAGATACTGAAAAGATCTGTGTTGAATGAATGTTTGAATGACTAATCCAATATGGAGTTGATTAAATATAGCCATAACAACAATGACAACTACTATCACTGCTGGGCACATTTTAAGTAATTTTCATATTTTTAAACCTCATATGCATAGAGAGAAAAGAGTCAGTAAGGGTATCCATAAAATTGTTAATAGAAGTTATCTTTGGGTGTTGAGATTGTAAAATTTTTATCTATTTTATTTTCCTGCCTATCTTTTCTAAATGTTCTACTGTACACCTGTCTTATTATAATAAAAAAGATAGAAGATTTTTGTTCCTCTTTTTATTCTCCTTTTTATTTTTCTTGTAATCAGGACCTCTCAAGACACCAAGATTGATTTCGGAAAAAGATATTTAAAAAGTAGCATTTCACAAACAATGAATAGCTCTTATCCTGGCTTTTAGTTTATATGACGTTTGCTTACTATATTTATTCTAAACACCTGTTGTGAGTCTTTAAGAGAAAAAAGTAAATGAGAAAATCTGTCCACAGATATAATTGTCAGATAATAAGTAAGCCCTACTTATCAAGGCATTTCTAGCTTATATAAGGCAAGAAAAACTGAATTATGGTTCCCTGATTTCAGCACTGAAATGAAATTAAAGAGTGCAAAATCAGAAAAGGATCAAACAAAAATCTCCAGTCGCCCAAATTTCCAATAATGCTATATTCATGATTTGAAAAAATGAACTAATCTATTTCCTGAAATGCAATAATAATTTAAAACATAAAGCAAAAATAAAATCTCACACACTAAAATATACTGAGGCCACTTTAAAATAGGCTTATAGACTCAAGTTTTGCTTATAATATGACTTTGCAATAATTGAAGCTAATTGAATTTGGGAAGTGTCAGGCACTATTTATAAGCAAAACCAAATGCTATGAACTTTTCAAGCTCAAATCTGGTTTAAGCTTCAGTGAACTCAATTTACAAATTCAGACTCTTTATTTGCTGAATAAAATGCATATGAGGTGGGAGGGGACATGATTTCATCAGCAGCTAATTGGGAGTTTATATTTATACATTCTATTCTATTTTTCCAAATTATAGAAATACTTTGTAACCTTGAAGTAAAGATTTGAAAGTGAGGGATGGAAAAAAGCAAACAAGGTGGGTCAATTTGCCTCCTATTAGTCAGAAATCTTTTTCTAGGAATGTAAATGGGGAATGAAACACTTTGACACTTTTTTTTTTTTGAGGATTACTTTAGACCAAGAATGCCAGAATAGTTGATGCTCCTCGGGTTGTTAACCTGTCCAAATCGCAGCTAGAGGGTGTCACCATCAGGAATCAAAATAGTGTAAACATATTTAAAGGAGTCTTATTTCTGGCCCTGGACATGTGGCGCCAAAGAGCAAAGGCTTTGTAATAGCACAAACTATGAAGGGTGAGCAAGATGACAGGATTAGCAGGAGCCTGTCGGATAACAGTATGAAACGAGATGAGGGATAATGGATCTAAATTCTTGGGTGCCAATAAAGAGAATACAAAATGATAAAAGAGATCCGTTAGAAGGACTGAGATGACATGCTCTTCTGATGACAATGCACAAAGGAAATATACAGTGTCAGTGAATCTAGTAGCCCTGCTGCTATAGACTCTGAGCACCAGGTCATGCAGCTGTCAGATATGATTGCTTTTCTTCATGAAGACCTCACTGCCTCGGTGCTATAGAAATAGGAGAATTAGAATGCAAGTCCTTTATTAGGAGGCTGATGAACCATACAGATATCCCTACAAGGACAAGCAGTAGTCAGAATGCCATGATAGAGGGCTTTCTTTATCTTCTTTCTAGGAGGATTGCATTCAGTTCACATGGTCCCATTTATTCACCTTTCCCCAAAGACTATTTGTCCTACTTTTTAATGGTTTACTTGATGTGTTTCTTCTAGTGTATGTCCCACTTTCTTCAGTTCTTTGCCATAACTGGAATGATGGCTCAGTACCTGTCTTCTCTTTATGGATTCTTCTCTGTTGTTCCATCAGTGATCTCAGTCTCCAGGCTCAGGTCAGTGTGAGTCTGGGATCTGGGATCTGGGATCTCCAGGCTCAGGTCAGTGTGAACTGGGATCTGTCTTGACTTCTGCCCCACATCTTCTGGGCCACCATGTTGCCAAATCTGCATGGTGTGTAACACCCACAGGGACCTAGGCAGCTATTCTAACTCAAGCATGAACTTACAAGTATGAGAGAGTTAACTTTCAGCCAATCCTTAATAAAATAGGGGACTACAGGATCCAGTGAATAAATACTTCCTACTTATGTCTCTCAGGTAGACAATTCGAAAACACTTTCTCCATGGAGAGATTTTAACTGATGGGAAATTTTAGCTACATCCAGTCAAGTATTATTTCTCGCTCCTTTCTTCCTGCCTTCTTCCCTTCCTCCCCTCCATCTCTTTCTCCCTTACTTCCTTCTCCCCTTTATTATTTCTTATAAGACTTTATTGACAGGGAGGGTAATGACTACACAAAATAAATAAAAATACCATCTTAGAATGAACCATATTACATGAAAAAGTGAAATTAATGTATCAAGGTGATATCTTTAGAAAGTGTTCATCGTTCCATACATCAGGAATTTTGAGACTTCTAGTTGGATATACATGTTAATTATAAATTGATTGTGGTTAGAAAAAATATTTTTCTCACTTCACCAGTACTTTTTTCTTCTATAAATTTATTTTTTTATAAAAATTTCAAACATTCAAATAAGTCAGTTATATAATGAATACCAATACACCCATCACTGGATTTAACAATTGTTAACATTTGGCAAGTTTGCTTCATCAATTTTTTTGCTGAAGTAGTTTTATAGTAAATTATAAAAATCATGCATTGATTTCTATGTACTTCAATAAGGTGTTACTAATAAATAAGGACTTTATGTTAAATACCACAAAATACCTTTATTTATTTTCTCAGAGTAGCTTTATTCATAATATATAAAAACTGGAAACAAACCAGATAAACATCCAAAAGTAAATCCATTAACAAACCATGCTGTATTTACAGTACAGAATACTCCTCAGCTATAAAAAGGAACAATCTCATACATGCTAACATCAAATTGTTCTCTAAAGCAATTGTATCAATCTATATCCCAACCAGCACTATATGAGAGCTTCCAGTGCGCTTGCCACTTGGGGGGGTTTAGATTTTTGTCACTCTGCTAACTATAATACTTTAAACAGTGTTTTTAAAAAAAGTAGCACTGGTACAGGAATACACAGATTGATGGAAGAGAATAGAGAGGCCAGGGATAGACCCACACTTTGGTGGGACCTTGGTAGATGCCACCCAATATCTTTATCACACCTACCAATAATTTCCTAATACCATCTAACATTTACCCCATATTCAGTTTCATGTAAAACCTCTTGATAAGATCAAATTAAGGATCAGATCAGATCCAGTTAAGAATATCATGCTATATTTAATTTTTGTTTCACTGAAGTTCCTTTTCATTTAAAACAATACTTTCTTTTAATGACTTTTGACTTTTGACAAAACTCAGCTAGTTGTCTTATAGAATGTTCTACCTTCTGGATTTCTCAGTTTGTTTCCTCCGGATGCCATTGAGTTTGTTCCTTACCCTGCATTTTGTGTAAATCAAAAATTAGATGTAAATAATTGATTAGATTCAGGTTAAATATTTTCAAGAAGGAAGTTTCATAGAGGATGTAGCATTATAATATTTTATTTCATCAGATTCCCATATGAAATACTATATTTACGGGGAGTCTATTTTGTAGTGATCACTGAACCCAGACCTGGGAATATATTGGGAAAGAAGACCTATTAAATCTTTGCTCACATAGACCTCAAGCTCTTCTAGTTTCCAACCTTTCTCAGACATAGGACACTTTCTGGCTGAAAAGAGATGTTTCTCTTTAGTCTAGGCAGTTGTCCTGCTTCCCTTTTTGTAATTTTTTTTAGTAAATGTATGAATTATTTATTTTCTATGTGTTTTATAGATATTGTTATTTTTATTGAGTTATAATTAACATACAACATAATATTAATTTTAGGTGTACAACATAATGATTTGGTATTTTTATACATTATGAAATGATCACCACAATAAGACCACTACCATCTGTCACCATACAAAGTTGTTACAATATTATTGACTATATTACCTGTGTACATTACACCGTTGTATCTTATTTGTCTTATAGCTGGAAGTTTATACCTCTTAATCCACTTCAACTATTTCTTTTTTTCCCCATCACCCTCCCATCTGGTAACCACCCACCAGTTTGTTCTCTGTATCTATGACTCCATTTCTGTTTTGTTTGTTCCTTTGTTTTTTATTTTTATTTTTAAAGTCTGTGCTGTTTTCAATTATTTTCAAACACTTAGTCCTGGACATTTTGAGGGCCAGTATCATTTAGAGCCCAGCAGTCCTTGTGAATGTTTTTTTAAATAAAGTTATTTATTTGTTTGTTTTTGGCTGCATTGGGTCTTTTGTTGCTGCACGCAGGCTTTCTCTAGTTGCAGTGAGTGGGGGCTACTCGTAGTTGTGGTGCATGGGCTTCTCATTGTGGTGGCTTCTCTTTGTTGCAGAGCACAGGCTCTAGGCACGCAGGCTTCAGCAGTTATGGCTCGTGGGCTCTAGAACACAGGCTCAGTAGTTGTGGTGCATGGGTTTAGTTGCTCTGCGGCATGTCGGATCCTCCCGGACCAGGGCTCGAACCTGTGTCCCCTGCATTGGCAGGTGGCTTCTTAACCATGGCGCCACCAGGGAAGTCCCAGTTTCGTATTTTTAATACAAGGACGTTTTGTACCTTTTGTGTCACAAGTTTCATAATTGATGTACCTTTGCTTCTGATTCTTAAATACATTTATAAGGATGTTATCTTCTACTTTTCTTCTTATTGAATAAACAAGCACGTGGGGCCTGAAATTGATCCTAAAACATGTGGCCATGGTCAGGTTTAACAGTTCACTGCCTAATTATTTAATTATATTCATAGTGAGACCCTTAGGCATGCTGATGGTCAGATAACCAGGCAAGGCATTTGCTATTCTATTGACCAACTCCTGTTAAATAATCCAGCATGTTCTGCATTCCAACAAGCCATTTTCATCTAATTTAATATTTTCTCACAATCACAGTTTTCCTTCTTGGAACTGTCCCACTTATTTTTCTTCTAACTATCAAATTTATCTTTAAACCCTTTGCCCTAACTCTGTATGTTTCTCTTTAATAAGGTAGTATAGTTTCTTCATAAATATTCAGTGAAAAATAGAATCTCTTTCTATGGATTTATTGTATGGTTGCTAACTCCAAACCACCACCTCCTCCCTCTTACCAAGCATCATCTCCCTGCCAATGTGGTAGAAATGTTCTTCTTACTTTTTACATACTAATATTAATATCTAATTTATTTATCCATCCAAAGTTTACTTTGCTATTTATTTTGATACAAGTTTATCAATACTATAATGTTCAGTGTTGAAATAAAGATAATGTCTTTATTCTGCTCAGGATTCTAGGAAATGGATCTAGTTAGTCAGTCAACATTGAGAAATCTCTTTCAGTAGGAAATCTTTCTTTTTCCCAAAGAATATAGACCTATTTTCTTCTCTCAAGGAACTTCTGGCTCAGTGGTTAACAACATTTTAATGGGGCCATCAGCCTTAGCATCACTTGAAAAACTTTTGGAAATGCAAATTCTGGGAACCCACCTTAGCCCTACTCAATCAGAAACTTTAAGGGTGGGCCCCAAGAATCTGTGTTTATGCAAGCCTTCCAGGTGATTCTGCCTATGCTAAAGTTTGAAAAATACTGTTCTAGCCTAAGAGATACTATTATGGTAATATACAAATAGTATGTTAGGTTACAAGCAATCTATCTCCCTTTAGTGTAATTTCACAGATCAGCCTAACTAAATTGCCTCCAATTAATTCAGTCATTCAAAATACAGATCTGAACGAATTTCTTTGTCTTTTCCTTTGTAAAAAATGTAAAAGTGCTAAAAGAGAAAACTGAAGGAGAATAAACATAACATAGTCTTTCCTCAATAATATTGAAAGTATATTTCCCTCTAAGTCCTTACACAGCTGTAAGTTTTCCTCTGTGAATTACATTGCTGAAGTAAGTGACAGAATGATTATTGTATTCATTTTTTTGAGCTATTGGAGAAAAAGTGACAGTGACTCATAGAATAACAGAAATTAGAGACGAAGGAGATCAGAGCTCATGTATCATCCAGTCTATTCACTTGCCTGAACAAAATTATTTCTTGCAATGTATTTTCTGGTCTTTTAAGCCTAATTTTTTAAACTAGATAACATATTTGGTCTTGTATAAATCAGATTTTTTTTTTTTTTTTTTTTTTTTTTTTTTTTTGGGTTGAGCTCCACGGCATGTGGGATCTTCCCACCAGGGAAGCCCCTAAATCAGATTTTTATATAAAGTCTCTCTTCTATATATAGACGCAACCTAGCATTTTTCTATTTTCAGTACATTTGGGTTGAGAGTATTCCAATCTGAAACATTCATTAAGCGCTTGATCTGATGTGCTTATAGGGATATTTGATTCTTTCATTCCCCATGTTACAACTTTATTCAGCTCTACTCCAGGGCTCTTCTCAAAATGAGTTTCTCAGGTTGGTCTTCTTGACATATTCTTCAATATTTTTTAAGTATCTAGCTTAAGCAAAACATGCAATCAGAGGAGCTGAGTAGAATATAAAATGTGTCAGAGTACTTGCACCACTGAGATAAAAGAAAACCAAACTAAAGCAGAACAAAACAGAATGCCATTTTAATGGAATTTGACAGAACATTGAATTGCTCTGAAAAACTTTAGGTAGGTACTAAGTGCTTAGGAAGCTATTCTTTTAACACTGTGTAGCAGATTTGCAGTTCAAGTGTACATATCCGTCCCTTCCTTCTTTCCTCGTCCCTTTCTCTCTCTCTCTCTCTCTCTCCCCCTTGCCAGTCTCTCTCTCTCTCTCTCTCTCTCTCTCTCTCTCTCTCTCTCTCTATATATATATATATATATATCTATTTCTTTCCCTCCTTTCCTTCTCCCTTCCACCCTCCCTCCCTTCCTCCCCGCCTCTTCTTTTTTTGTGTCATTATTCATTTATTTCACAAATATTTATTGAATAACCTGCATGTACCAAAGGGCTTTACTTATGAGCTGTGTAAATTTAGATGGTACTTAACATTGCTCTACTACAATTTCCTCTTCTGTAAAATAATAGCAACCTCCTAGAATTGTTGAGAGGATGAAATGACACACTGCCTGTGAAAATGCTTACAACAAGTTCAACACATAGTAAGACTGGGGTATCATCCCTCATTTAAACATCAAAAATATCATTGTTTAATAAGAATGATGATGTTCCTACTTAAGATGTGATTAACAGTCTGTTCTAAGTGTCCTGAACATCCAAACTGGTGCGTCTTTTAAAAATACATAGATACGGAGCGAGAGGTATGTGCATGTTTGTGTGCACACATGCATGAGTTCTTGCTTGCCTGTTTTAGGAAGATTTGGAATATCACACTGATAAGCAGAGCTCTGGGGACTGGTTTATTGAAGCTGGTTTAGTGGGTAACCATGCATTTCTAAAAGCCTTGAAGGCAGTAGATTCGGTGCACAAAGAAAACCTGCACATCAGATTAGCATGCTTAGTGAATTTAGAAAGCCAGTCCTGCAATTTAAGTGATACACAGGAGAAATTTTTGAAAATATTTTCTACTTTCTGGTTTTAACAAGTGGCTCTTAGAAGTGGACAATTATATGTGTGACTTGATTACATATGTCTTTGAGCTTTAGTTTTTATATTTAATATATTTGAAATATCATGACTGTGATTTAAATCTTATTAATAATATTATAAAAATTCAATGATATTAAAACATTTGAAAGGCTTTTGCTGTGAAATGAGAATTATGAGATGTTTGCTCCTAGTATTTTTATTATAGCCCATGTTTCATTCCATTAATAATTATCAATCTTTTTTGGTGCATCAATGATATTTGCCATAGAAATTCTAATCTGATCAGATCTGGAAACAGAATGACCCAGTTGGTCAGTATCCTTACTTGGAAAAGTAACATAAAGCCCTCACTTTTAGAAGATTTTTTTTTAACATCTTTATTGGAGGATGATTGCTTTACAATGGTGTGTTAGTTTCTGCTTTATAACAAGAAAGATTTTTGAATAATTACTTGATTTGGGGAAACCTGGTGATCAACTACTGTCAGATTAACCACCACAACAAAAATTCTTTCTATTTTTCCTACTACTGTTATTGGCCCATCCATTCCAGTTTCATTCAACTTAATTCTTAGCAAAACATAATGACATTCAGTTAAACTATCACCCACTGGCCTTAGATCTCACCTTTTTACCCAGGTTCCTTCCAGCCTTTTGCTTTTTCCTTTCTAGGAAATGAAATGTTTACCTCCAGGACTGCTATCCTGGCTTCAGAAGCACATGAATACATTCTCTTTTAGCTTAGTGATAATAGGAACTAGAGAAGGATATAAAAATAGCTGAATGGAGGAGTGTGGTATTTATAAATGAAGGTTTCAATGTGTTGCTAAGATAAAATGAATATTAAAATGTGTTAAATAATTACTCCTTAAAACATTTACAAAAGGAGAATAGCCTCAGATTTCAGTGGTACCAAAATGTGAAATGACTTATGTCTAGTGGTCCCCAAACTGAAGATGCTGTGTAAGAAATCAGTGCTGTAGAATTATATAACCACATTTTATGTATTTTGCTTACACACCATATAAACCAGTATCATTCAGTTAGTTTCAATATGATGAGTCATTCACTTTTCAGAACGTGGCTAGGACAAAGAAAATATACAGTTATATCCCTAAGGAATCCCTCTCTATAATATACTCCCTAGGATGCAAATTACATATTTATATAACCTTAATATCCATTGTGATTTGGTTGCAAACTGATAACCAAATTCGTGTTTGTGTGTGTGTGTGTGTGTGTGTGTGAGAGAGAGAGAGAGAGAGAGACAGAGGAAAAAGGGAGAGAGTGTGCATAGGTATATTAAGATTCAAAAGGATGATTAAATAGAGATAAAAATAAAGATAGTTAAGATATAACATACATATATATATATATAAACTACATAGTATGCAAATATACATGTTTATGCTTATATATTTTCCATATTTAGTATCAAACTTTTTTCAAGTAGAAGGGTATACAGAAAAGCTAGATTCAAGACTTTACTCCTTTTTCAGCATTTTATTAACAATTAAAAGCTACAGAGGTAGGTTTATTTTTAATTAATGTGTGGATTTTTCATTATACAGGGTATAAGGACTAAAGATGGAAATTTTACTATAGCACCTCTGTTTTTTTGAAGTAGACATTTTATTGAAATATAAATATTTAGAAAAATGCACAAATCACAAGTGTACAACTCAAATATTTTAACAAAGTGAGCATAACCTTGTAAAGAGCTCCCTGTGAAGAAAAAGAACATTACTGTCACCTCCCAAGTCCCCTCCATGCCTCACCCCAGTCACATACCCAGTCCCTCATGGGTCTGCCAATACCAAGGATAACCACTATCCTGACTTCCATCATTAGGGACCATTTCTGTTCTTGAACAAATCAAAGTATGTAGTTCATGTTCTTTTATGTCTGCCTTTTATCTTTTAACATTATGTTTGTGAGAACCATTCAGGCTGTTGCTTTAGCAGTAATTTGTTCACTCACTTTCATTTTTTTGTATTTCACTATATGAACACATATATCAGAAATTATTTATTGAATCTTCTGGTAAGAAACTTAGGATGTTCCCTGTTTTTGGTGATTAATAATGCTATTACTAATGCTGTTATAAACATTAGTTTACATGCCTTTGATGAACATATGTATGTATTTTTGTTGGGTGTATTCCAAGAGTGAAATTTCTGTATCATATTATATACGCATGTTGAAAATACCGTACTTCTAACAAATATGTAGCACATGCCCCTTTTTTTTGAGTGTGACAAGGCATTTTAGAAGGCAAAGGGGGCTTCCCTGGTGGTGTAGTTGTTAAGCATCCAACTGCCAATGAATGGGACATGGGTTCAAGCCCTGGTCCAGAAAGATACCACATGCTTCAGAGCAACTAAGCCCGTGTGCCACAACTACTGAGCCTGCGCTCTAGAGCCTCTGAGCCACAACTACTGAGCCCACGTGCTGCAACCACTGAAGCTTGTGTGCCTAGAGCCTGTGCTCTGCTACAAGAGAAGCCACCACAAAGAGAAGCCCACACACTGCAACAGAGTAGCCCCCACTTGCCACAACTAGAGAAAACCCATGCGCAGCTAAAAATAAATAAATAAACTTATTTATTTTTTTAAAAAAAGAAGGCAAAGGACAGGATTGTATGTAGTATCCTTTTCTTATCATTTAACAGTTGTTCCGTGGTGAATTTTCCATGAATAAAATAGCTTTTGTCATTGGGTATGCTGACATCTTTCTCAGAAAGTAAATTGACTCTTTTTTTTTTTTAAACAACAACTATGTAGTAAATTCAGTATCTATTTTCCTCTGTGAAATAGTAACAAATGTTCCTGGCATATAATGCAGTGTCTAGTAAACAGTGAGTATTCTTTAAAAAGGTGTTTTTCACCAAAGAAGATATACAGATGTCAAATAAGCATATGAAAAGATGTGCAGAGTTCAGGTTCAAGATGGCAGAGTAGAAGGACATGCACTCACTCCCTCTTGCAAGAGCACCAGAATCACAACTAACTGCTGAACAATCATTGACAGGAAGACACTGGAACTCACCAAAACAGATACCCCACATCCAAAGACAAAGGAGAAGCCACAGTGAGATGGTAGGAAGGGTAAAATCACAATAAAATCAAATCCCATAACTGCTGGGTGGGTGACTCACAAACTGTAGAACACTTATACCACAGACGTCCACCCACTGGAGTGAAGGTTCTGAGCCCCATGTCAGGCTTCCCAACCTGGGGGTCCAGAAATGGGAGGAGGAATTCCCAGAGAATCAGACTTTGAAGGCTAGCGGGATTTGATTGCAGGATTTCAACAGGACTGGGGGAAACAGAGACTCCACTCTTGGAGGGCACACACAAAGTAGAGTGCGCATCAGGACTCAGGGGAAGGAGCAGTGGCCCCACAGGAGACTGTACTATACCTACCTGCTAATGTTGGAGGGTGTCCTGCAGAGGAAGGGTGTGGCTCTGGCTCACTGTGAGGACAAGGATGCTGTCAGCAGAAGTTCTGGAAATTACTCCTTGGTGTGAGCCCTCCCAGAGTCTGCCACTAGCCCCACCAAAGAGCGGGGTAGGCTCCAGTGTTGGGTCTCCTCAGGCCAAACAACCAATAGGGAGGGAACCCAGCCCCACCCATCAGCAGACAAGTGAGCTCTTTACTGAGCTCTGCCCACCAGAGCAACACCCAGCTCTACCCACCATCTCTCCCTCCCATCAGTAAACTTGCACAAGCAGCTGAGATAGCCTCATCCACCAGAGGGCAGACGGCAGAAGCAAGAAGAACTACAATCCTTCAGCCTATGGAACAAAAACCATGTTCACAGACAAGATGAAAAGGTGAAGGGCTATGTACCAGATGAAGGAACAAGATAAAACCCCAGATAAACAACTGAATGAAGTGGAGATAGGCAACCTTCCAGAAAAAGAATTCAGAATAATGATAGTGAAGATGATCCAGGACCTCAGAATAAGAATGGAGGCAAAGATTGAGAATGTGCAAGAAATGTTTAACGAAGACCTAGAAGAATTAAAGAATAAACACCTAGAAGAATTAAAGAACAAACAAACATAGATGAACAATCCAATAACTGAAATGAAAAATACACTAGGAGGAATCAATAGCAGAATAACTGAGGCAGAAGAACGGATAAGTGACCTGGAAGACAGAATGGTGGAATTCACTTCTGTGGAACAGAATAAAGAAAAAAGAATGAAAACAAATGAAGACAGTCTAAGATACCTCTAGACCAACATTAAACACAACAACATTCGCATTATAGGGGTCCCAGAAGGAGAGGAAAGAGAGAAAGAACCCGAGAAAATGTTTGAAGAGATTATACTTGAAAACTTCCCTAACATGGGAAAGGAAATAGCCACCCAAGTCCAGGAAGCACAGAGAGTCCCATACAGGATAAACCCAAGGAGAAACATGCCGAGACACGTAGTAATCAAACTGACAAAAATTGAAGACAAAGAAAAATTATTCAAAGCAACAAGGGAAAAATGACAACATATAAGGGAACTCCCATAAGGTTAACAGCAGATTTCTCAGCAGAAACTCTACAAGCCAGAAGGGAATGGCATGATATATTTAAAGTGATGAAAGGTAAGAACCTGCAACCAAGATTACTGTACCTGGCAAGGATCTCATTCAGATTTGAAGGAGAAATCAAAAGCTTTACAGACAAGCAAAAGCTAAGAGAATTCAGCACCACCAAACCAGCTCTACAACAAATGCTAAAGGAAGTTATTCTCTAAGTGGGAAACACAAGACAAGAAAAGGACCTACAAAAACAAACCAATAACAATTAAGAAAATGGTAATAGGAACATACATATTGATAATAATCTTAAACGTGAATGGATTAAAAGCTCCAATGAAAAGACACAGGCTCGCTGAATGGATACAAAAACAAGACCCATACATATGCAGTCTACAAGAGACCCACTTTAGACCTAGGGACACATACAGACTGAAAGTGAGGGAATGGAAAAGATATTCCATGCAAATGGAAATCAAAAGAAAGCTGGAGTAGCAAGACTAATATCAGATAAAATAGACTTTAAAATAAAGAATGTTACAAGAGACAAGGAAGGACACTACATAATGATCAAGGGATCAATCCAAGAAGAAGATATAACAATTATAAATATATATGCACCCAACATAGGAGCACCTCGATACATAAGGCAAGTCTAACAGCTATAAAAGGGAAAATTGACAGTAACACAATAATAGGGGGGGACTTTAACATCTCACTTATAGCAATGGACAGATCATCCAAACAGAAAATAAGGAAATGCAAACTTTAAATGACACAATAGACCAGATAGATTTAATTGATATTTATAGGACATTCCATCCAAAAACAGCAGATTACACTTTCTTCTCAAGGGCACGTGGAACATTCTCCAAGATAGATCACACTTTGGGTCACAAATCAAGCCTCAATAAATTTAAGAAAATTGAAATCATATCAAGCATCTTTTCTCACCATGACGCTATGAGATTAGACATCAATTACAGGGAGAAAAACGTAAAAACACAAACACATGGAGGCTAAACAATATGTTACTGAATAACCAAGAGGTCACTGAAGAAATCAAAGAGGAAATCAAAAAATACCTAGAGACAAATTAACGAAAACTTGATGATGCAAAACCTATGGGATGCAGCAAAAGCAGTTCTAAGAGGGAAGTTAAGAGAACTTACAGCGGACACTGCAGAAATGCAAAGCATCCTAAGAGACTACCACAAGCAACTCTATGTCAAAAAAATGGACAACGTAGAAGAAATGGACAAATTCTTAGAAAGGTACAACCTTCCAAGACTGAACCAGGAAGAAATAAAAAATATAGACAGACCAATCACAAGAGGTGAAATTGAAACTGTGATTAAAAATCTTCCAACAAACAAAAGTCCAGGACCAGATGGCTTCAGAGGTGAATTCTATCAAACATTTAGAGAAGAGCTAACAGCTATACTTCTCAAAATCTTCAAAGATTTGCAAAGGAAGGAACACTCTCAAACTCGTTCTATGAGGCCACCATCACCCTGATACCAAAACTAGACAAAGATTCTACAAAAAAAGAAAATTACAGACCAATATCACTCATGAATATAGATGCAAAAATCCTCAACAAAATACAAGCAAACAGAATCCAACAACACATTAAAAGGATCATGCACCATGATCAAGTGGGATTTATCCCAGCAATGCAAGGATTCTTCAATATATGGAAATCAATCAATGTGATACACCATATTAACAAACTGAAGAATAAAAACCATATGATTATCTCGATAGATGCAGAAAAAGCTTTTGACAGAATTCAACACCCATTTATGATAGAAACTCTCTAGCAAGTGGGCATAGAGGCAACCTACCTCAACATAATAAAGCCAATATACAACAAACCCACAGCAAGCATCATTCTCAACGGTGAAAAACTGAAAGCCTTTCCTCTAAGATCAGGAGCAAGACAAGGATATCCACTCTCCCCACTATTATTCAACATATTTTTGGAAGTCTTAGCCACGGCAATCAGAGGAGAAAAATAAAAGGAATACAGATTGGAAAAGAAGAAGTAAAACTTTCACTGTTCACAGATGACATGATACTATACATAGAGAATCCTAAAGATGCCACCAGAAAACTACTAGACCTAATCAATGAAGTTGGTAAAGTTTCAGGATACAAAATTAATGGGCAGAAATCTCTTGCATTCCTATACACTAATGATGAAAAATCAGAAAGAGAAATTAAAGAAACACTCCCATGCACCACTGCAACAGAAAGAATAAAATACCTAGGAATAAACCTATCTAGAGAGACAAAAGACCTGTATGCAGAAAACTATAAGATAATGATGAAAGAAGGTAAAGATGATACAAACAGATGGAGAGATATACCATGTTCTTGGATTGGAAGAATCAGTATTGTGAAAATGACTCTACTACCCAAAGCAATCTACAGATTTAATGCAATCCCTATCAAATTACCAATGGCATTTTTTACAGAACAGGAAAAAAAAAATCTTAAAATTTGTATGGAGACACAAAAGACCCCAAATAGCCAAAGCAGCCTTGAGGGAAAAAAAAACAGAGCTGGAAGAATAAGATTCCCTGACTTCAGACTATACTGCAAAGCTACAGTAATCAAGACAATATGGTATTGTCACAAAAACAGAAATATAGATCAATGGAACAGGATAGAAAGCCAAGAGATAAACCCATGCACCTATGGTCTACTAATCTATGACAAAGGAAGCAAGGATATATAATGGAGAAAAGACAGTCTCTTCAATAAGTGGTGTTGGGAAAACTGGACAGCTACATGTAAAAGAATGAAATTAGAATACTCTCTAACACCATATGCAAAAATAAACTCAAAATGGATTAGAGACCTGAATTTAAGACTGGACACTATAAAACTCTTAGAGCAAAACATAGGAAGACACCCTATGACATAAATCACCGCAAGATCATTTTTAATCCACCTCCTAGAGTATTGGAAAAAAACCAAAAATAAACAAATGGGACCTAATGAAACTTAAAAGCTTTTGCACAGTAAAGGAAACCATAAACAAGACGCAAAGACAACCCTCAGAATGGGAGAAAATATTTGCAAATGAATCAACGGGCAAAGGATTAATCTCCAAAATATTTAAACAGCTCATGCAGTTCAATATTAAAAAAACAACTCAGTCAAAAAATGGGCAGGCCTAAATAGACATTTCTCCAAAGAAGACCTACAGATGGCCAAAAGCACATGAAAAGCTGCTCAACATCACTAATCATTAGAGAAATGCAAATCAAAACTACAATGAGGTTACCACCTCACACCAGTTAGAATGAGCATCATCAGAAAATCTACTAACAATAAATGCTGGAGAGGATGTGGAGAAAAGGGAACCCTTCTGCACTGTTTGTGGGAACGTAAATTGATATAGCCACTATGGAGAACATTATGGAGGTTCCTTAAAAAACTAAAAATAGAACTACCGTATGATGCAGCAATCCTACTACTGGGCATATACCCCGAGAAAACCATAATTCAAAAAGACACGTGCACCCCAGTGTTCACTGCAGCTCTATTTACAGTAGCCAGGTCATGGAAGCAACCTAAATGCCCATCAACAGATGAATGGATAAAGAAGATGTGGTACATATATACAATGGAATATTACTCAGCCATAAAAATGAACAAAATTGGGGCATTTATAGAGACATGGATGGATCTAGAGACTGTCCTACAGAGTGAAGTAAGTCAGAAAGAGAAAAACAGCTATCGTATATTAACACATATATGTGGAACCTAGAAAAATGGCACAGATCAACTGGTTTGCAGGGCAGAAATAGAGACACAGATGTAGAGAACAAACGTATGGACACCAAGCAGGGAAAGTGGTGGTTGGGGAGTGTTGTGGTGTGATGAATTGGGAGATTGGGATTGACATATATACACTAATATGTATAAAATGGATAACTAATAAGAACTTGCTGTATAAAAAATAAATAAAATTCATAAAAAAAGAAAAGATATGCAATATATGTGGAAATTGCAAATTAAAACAACGAGATATTACTATACATTAGTAGAATGGCTAAAATTCAAAATATCAATAACACCAAATGTTGGCAAGGATGCAGATCAATAGGAACTTTCATTTATTGCTGGTGGGAATGCAAAATGGTACAGCCACTTTGGAAAACAGTTTGGCAGATTCTTACAGATGAAACAAACTCTTACCTTACAATCCAGCAATTATGCTCCTTGGTGTTTACTAAATGAGTTGAAAACATATGTCCACACAAAACACTGCACATGAATGTTTATAGCAGCTTTATTTACAATTGCCAAAATTTGGAAGCAAGTGAGATGTCTTTCATTAGATGAATGGATAAACAAACCATTATACATCCAGACAATGGAATATTATATAGCAATAAAACAAAATGAGATTTTAAGCAATGAAAAGACATGGAAGACCTTTACATACAACTCAATTAAAAGAAAACTACCAAAAATGGGCAGAACACCTAAGTAGACATTTTTCCAAAGATGACTTAGAGATGGCCAACAAGCACATGAAACGATGGTCAACATTGCTAACTGTTAGAGAAGTGCAAATCAAATCGACAGTGAGATGTCACCTCACACCTGTCAGATGGCTATTGTCAAAAAGTCCAGAAATAACACATGCTGGAGAGGATGCAGAAAAAAGGGAACCCTTGTACACTGTTGGTAGGAGTGGAAATTGTTGCAGCCATTATGGACAACAGTACAGATGTTCCTTATGAAAGTAAAAATAGAGTTGGCCTATAATCCTGCAATGCCACTCCTGGACATATGTCTGGAGAAAACCATAATTTGAAAAGATCCATGTATCCCAATGTTCATTGCAACACTGTTTACAATAGCCAAGACATGGAAGCAACCTAAAGGTCCATCAACAGATGAATGGATAAAGATGTGATACACACACACACACACACACACACACACACACACACATACATATATATAATGGAATATTACTCAGCCATAAAAAAGAATGAAATAATACCATTTGCAGCAACATGGATGGACCTAGAGATTATCATACTAAGTGAAGTAAGCCAGACAGAGAAATACAAATATCATATGATATTGCTTACATGCAGAATTTTAAAAATAATACAAGGGAATGTATATGCAAAACAGACACAGACTTAAAGATATAGAAAATAAACAAGTGGTTATCAAAGGAGAGGGGGAAGGGAACGGGCAAGATAGGGGTATGGGCTTAAGAGATATAAACTATTATGTATAAAAGAGGTAAGCAACAAGCACAGAGAAATATACCCTTTGTCTCATAATAACTTTTAATGGAGTATAATCTGTAAAAATACTGCATCATTATGCTGTACACCTGAAACTAATATTGTAAATCAACTCTACTTCAATTAAAAAAAGACATGGAGGGACTTTAAAGGCAAATTGCTAAATCAAAGAAGCCAGTCTGAAAAGGCAACATACTATACAGTTCCAATGATATAACATTGTGGGAAAAATCAGTATAAAGATCCGTTGTTGCCAGGGTTTCAGTGGGAGGGAGGAATGGACAATGAATAGGTGGAGAATTAGGAATTTTTAGGACAGCAAAACTGTTCTGTATGATATAGTAAAGATGGACACATTATATATTTGTTAAAACCAATGGAAAGAAATTCACAAAACAGAGAGTAAACCTTAATGTAGCCTATGGACGTTAGCTAAATATAATTGTCTATAACAGTTCATCAGTGATAACTAATTTACCACATGAATTCACGATGTAAATAATAGGGGAAACTCTATGGGGGTCAAGAGGGGTGTGTGTGAAAACTATGTGTATTTTCCAATCAATTTTTTCTGTAAACCTAAAATTGCTTTAAATAATAAAGTCTGTTAATTTAAAAAATGTGTTCCTGATGAAGGCCTCAACACATTTTCTTCAATTTCTCATCCTTTCCATTCAGATGGCATATCAAAGTGCTAAGTCCTGAGCCAGGAAGAAGTGGAAGTAAGCTTCTACTTTACTTGTACTTTACTACTGAACCTGTACTTCAATCTTTGTGTGCAGAATTCTCTTTGTCACCTATCGCCCGAATCCAGTTTTAAATAAAGTTTGAGTTATTTCAAATGAAAGACAAACAAGCTGTACATCTCTTTGGGACTGTATGATTAGGGAATTTAAAGAACAAAATTCTTATGATGTTTGAATGAATAACAATTATCATCCAGAGCTTAATCTTTTTATAGTCCATTTACATGGAAAATGAATCATAATAAGATGTCAAGCCCCAGGGAGTATGATAAATTGTTACCTTCTCTATGCTTTGGGGTGTTTTTACATGCTCCACTGCTTTCCGCTTAGAAGACTTGTTGGAAGTGTTTCTCATATTTTAGAGAAATACACTTTTAGAGAAAGTGTATTCTCTAAAATATATATTTTAGAGAAATGTACTTTAGAGAAAGTACATTTAAAAAATTGAACTCCAGTCTCTTCTAGAATATCAGAAAGATCCACCCTGTTCAACATTTTCTACTTGATGTATAATTTTAGAGAGAAATTTGGAGAGAAAAAAGTTGATAATCAAGCTAATTTTTTAATGCATTTGGTTTTATATTTTTCCCTGCTTACGTTCTGAAAGAATGTCTATACCATTCCATTGATCTGTATGTCAAAAACACAAGTGGCCTTTTAACCATGTAACCTCAGAAAATGAGCACTCGTTAGTAAAAATCAGATAGATGTGGTTTCATGAAAGTGTGGATGCTGAGATATAGAAAACAGAGAAAAATATTCTTTATGAAATTTTGCTATAATGAGGATCTTAAAAGTGGGGCTACTGAAGGGTAATACAAGGTCTAAAGAAGACAATTTTAAGATGGAAGAAATTAGAGCATGTCAGTATGCTGCTGGAAATGATACAGTAGAGATGGGAAATGCATGGTGAGACAAAGGGGGAGGATTGCTGGAGAGATATACTTGAGTAGGTGAGAGGGAATGAAATTCAGGGCATGAGTAGCAGAACTGGCCTCAGATGTGAGCATGGACAATTGATTGAGAGTAACAGGAGGGAATGTTGAATACATTGGCTGCATGTGCAGAAGGGTGGGGAGAGGAAGCAGTGGGAACCTGTGGATGTTCTTTTCTAATTGCACCTCAGAAAAATAGGAAACAAAGAAAAATAGGAAACTCAGCAATTGAATTATGATGACAAAGGACTAGGAGTTAGAAATTTGAAAAGAGAGGAGGAGAGTTTAAAAAGTTTGCCATAGGGGCTTCCCTCGTGGCTCAGTGGTTGAGAATCTGCCTGCTAATGCAGGGGACACGGGTTCGAGCCCTGGTCTGGGAGGCTCCCACGTGCCGCGGAGCAGCTAGGCCCGTGAGCCACAACTACTGAGCCTGCGCGTCTGGAGCCTGTGCTCTGCAACGAGAGGCCGCGATAGTGAGAGGCCCGTGCACCGCGATGAAGAGTGGCCGCCGCTTGCCACAACTAGAGAAAGCCCTTACACAGAAACGAAGATGCAACACAGCAAAAATAAACTAATTAATTAATAAACTCCTACCCCCAACATCTTCTTAAAAAAAAAAAAAAGGAAAGTTTGCCATAAGCATGGAAATGTAAATGGGAAAAATATAGCAAGAAATACATCCTGTTGTGTTTATTATTGGATTTATACAGCTAATCATAGCATTAAGTACTTTTTTTTGAATTCTAAGAAATAATACTATTAAATCATTAATAGTGAGACTGAATATACAAATGGACCATAGCCAGATCTTGTATGAGAACAGATCTCTGACCCACAGCTCTATAGAAATAATATAGAGTCGAGACTCTATCAACACATGTACTTTCTGTCACACACAGTCTTGCTCTGTGTCCCTTGACCTGTCTTCTTTCTGTGCATGTCTGTCTCTGTGTCTCTTCTTTTCTTATAAGGACAATAGTCATATTGGATAGGAACCCACCATACTCCAATATGACCTATTTTAACTAATCACATCTGCAATGACCTTATTTCTAAATAAGGTCACATCCTGAGGTACTGGCCTTAGGACTTCAACATGTCAATTTTGGGGACACACTTCAGCTCATAACAGAGCGCAAGGCAAAGTGTACAAAGTTCTTAGCTGCTCATTAGTTAATTAAGGACTATTTTGTATTGCTGTTTTAATATTTTCTATATATTTGTTTACTCCCTACTTTATTTTACAGAGGATTGGAGGCAGCTTGAACAAAAATATATAAAATAAAATTGTGATTAAGGAAAAATATAAATAGAACAAGACAATGCAAAATATAAGTAAAACTAAGATGAGCAAGAAAAGAAGTAAGATAGAATAAAGGTTAGGGAAAGAGAATACACTGGCTGAGTACAGTGTAGGGGCAATTACACAGATCTGAGTTTGAATAATAGCTTCCCTATTTACTGCTATGTGAACATGGGAAAGCCATCTAACTTCCCTTTCTCATCTGTAATAAGAATAATCTTTTTAGTCAGCATGAAACCTTTCATTCAGGGTACAAAATTTAAAGAGGCAGTTTTTCTAAACTTAGCACCATGCCTGACAAAAGATATGTAGTAAGTGATAGTACTTTCTCATATATTAACTTTAAGAAAACAAATAGAGTAACATTTTTACGATGAGTGTTCAAATTTGCCTTTGAGCTCCCAAGAAGCCATGGAAAAAGATTATATTAATGGAATATGTAATCATCACATTCAGACAAGGAAAAGTTCTTTAGAGGAAGCCAAACTTTTGAACTTACAATTTCCCAGAGATACTTCCATGTGAAACTTTGTAGAGATCATTCTGAATTATACAGTGAAAATGTTCTTTCAAAAAGCAGTATTGGATATTTTGAATGCTTTTTTCCTTAGGACATTCTCTGAGAAAATTTAAATCAATCATCAAAGAACTAAGATAAATTTTACTAGAGTGTGCGCTGTTTGGTGGAATATATAGTTTTTATTCTTCCACAAGTACCATTTTCTTCACTCAATTTTTTTTGGGAGGGAATAAATAACAGAGTCTGAGTTTGAGGTGAGATGAGAGTTTGCATTATAATTATGTTGATCCAGTAGAATTACTCTTCGATTTGTGTCATTGATTTCACTCACCTAATAGTTAAGTGCCTCCTATACATCCACTATTCTCTGCCTCAGAATTGACAGTAAGTGGAAACAAGAATTTCTGTCGTTTTTGTGCTTACCCTCTAATGGAAGGAGGCAGAGAACAAAGAATTGTATAAGTGGTTTTACCCCTGCATGAAGGTAAATAGGTTGCTACCCCTGCCTAAAGTTACCACCATAACCATCCAGAATACATAGTCTGTTTCTTCTCAATATAACAGCAGAAATAGCTTAGAAAGAGAGAGAGAGAGGAAGTGGTGTCAGACAGGGTCTCAGAAGAAGATTACATGGAGATCTCTCTAGAAAAGACAGCCAGGAATCCAGATGATACTGATATTGGAGGTCATAGTAAAGGCGGTTCTGATTCTATCCCCAGTTTCACAGGCTGTGAGTCTAGCTCCCCTACATATGATTTCTCTAAACTCCTAAGCTTACTTAGTATCCACCTTCTAGGAGAGATGAAGGCTGGGACAGACTGGCCTTGTGGCAGTGGCATCATCATGGCATCTTCCATGTTGCCATGAAGTTAAAAAATTCTGAGAAATCTTGAATCACATTTATAGGGAAAGATCATGTGAAAAACTGAACTGCTGCCCACCATTTTTCTGGCTTCCCACCTGCTTTGCATTCTTTTTCCAGTAGCCTATACTTCCCACAGGAGATCCATGCACAATCACAGGACAGAGTTCTGTTCCTCTGGCCCTCACCTGTTCTCCCTTGTCTAGCAGCCCAGTCAGGCCAATGTGTCATTCCAAAGCTCCTTAAAAATCTCGTGACAGTTTTTTCCACTTAATTAAAAATGAAAATTACTAATTTTCTTTTATTCATAATCTGATAAAAAATATAGAAAATGGCTAGTCCACTTTAGGTAGAAGTTTTGTGGATATTGAGGAAGACGAGAAAATAACCTTTCACTCTGTCACACCCAAGTTGAATTTTTCAGCATAATAGGCTGGTATACTCATCCCAATTACTCCCAACTACATCTATCTATGTGACTGGAAATAATAAATATTATCTTAAGAAATTTGGAGATCTATGTGTATGTGTGTGTGTTCGTGTGTGTGTGTGTGTGTGTGTGTGTGTGTGTGTGTATGAATATTCTAGCACTGGTTTTAAAGGTTTAAAAAAATAACAGTGACAATGTTGAAATTTACTTGAGTCATATATTCCCAGAAAACAGTAACAGTTGAGAAATCCCTCCATCTTTTTTCTCTGAAAACCTCCTTACCATTGTGTGTTCTGAGAAACTGCTAACCACAAAGGACCACTTTGCCCTTGGTATTCCAAAATAATAGCCACCCCCATCCTTCCTTATGACATTTTTAAAACCCCAATTGTTCTCCCTTTTCTTTGATATGTTCCTCATTAGTAGACATTCTCCCTATTGCAATAAACTACATGAAATCATCTCATTAATTATCTTGTGCATTATATCTTTGCAGCCACTATCTTTTTTATTTTTACAAAGTCAATACAAACTTTTGAATTAAACAGTTTTTTAATGAATCAACCCTTTAGAAATATTATTTTATAAAGACTTAGAATGCATGCTATTTTTCTTTTTTTTAAAAAAATTCACTGGCTAAGTTAGAACAATAGACATATCTTTTAGTTTTACAGAAAATGCACAAAATGAGAACAGATTTGCTTTTTGCAATTTTTGTCACAACTTCTCTTATAAGAAATATGTTTTGGAGGTAAAATTTTATTTACCGTATGTTAAACCAACCAATATGAAAGTTCTTTAAGTTTCTTAAAAATGTGTTCAGCTTTTTTATGATGAAACTTTTAACCTGGGGAGTCCTTTTAACACACAGGGCAGTTAATCTTCTTTACCTAAGCCTGTATCTGTGAATAAATATTTTGCTAGACTCTTACATGGGTAAAATTAGAGAACCAGAGAGTTGTAATCCTCTAAAGAAATAGCAGTATTTGTTTTCATTTAATGGAAGAGTTATTTTTCACTCATTTTTATTTATTTATTTTTAACATCTTTATTGGAGTATAATTGCTTTACAATGGTGTGTTAGTTTCTGCTTTATGACAAAGTGAATCAGTTATACATATACATATGTTCCCATATCTCTTCCCTCTTGCGTCTCCCTCCCTCCCACCCTCCCTATCCCACCCCTCTAGGTGGTCACAAAGCACTGAGCTACCTAGTTTTACTACTGGAATATTCTGAAAATTGTCACTTACAGATATAGATCATTTATCCTGAGTCAAATCATCAGTTCTTTGGAGGATCAAAAACCTGCACACTAAAAGACGAATGGCAATTCTATTTTAAAGTATTCAGGTATAACTGGAAAGTACATGTCCATATTAGGTAATTTAAAGTTGCCCCTTTTAAAAGCAGTTATTGCTGCTTCTTTCAGAGCCTGAGCCTGTCCTGGATTTATAGGATTCCTATTAACTTAGAATAATTCAAATGACTTTTCTTTTTGTCCAAAAAGCAGGGAGAGAATACCTCAGCATATGACTCAAGTGAACTAAATTATGAGATGTATTTATCTATTTAAGAAAATGAAGTATTTTGAAACCCTTTAGTAGCAATTTTTTACACAATTGCAATGTAAACAACATCTATATATACACATACACATATATACATACATATATGTACATACATATACCAATATAAATATATATATATATATATATATGTACCAATGTTTTGATATATTTATCAAGGCCATTCTTAACTATTCATTAAAGCAATACAAAACAAAGAAACCTTTAGCCAGTCAACCGCCCAGTGGTGAATGCCACTTTCATGCCACCTGAAATAAAACCGTATATCCTCAAGGACATTCTATAGCACACAGATATCACTGAGTTCAGACTTTGCATCTGTTTTATATCACTGCATTCATTGGTTAATCACCACAAGGGGAAAGTTATGTGACGATTCCTTTCACCACTTAGCCACTCCAAATGAGGATACTGTTTTCAAACATGATAAACTTACCCAAAGCAGGAAAACCCAAAGGAAGTTTCTTGTTTAATCCCAGATGAAGATTTTTTCTGACTCTATTTTAATTATCTTCTTTGATTATAAATGAGAAGACTTTCCTCTGGTTTGTCTGGTTTCACGTTCTTATAATTAATGTAGCAGTGGGGGGTGTTCAAATGTAGTGCTTCCTGAAATGGGAAATACCAGAAATTAATATGGCAGTATGTTACATGGAAGGATTCTGTAGTCACTTAAGTGATAAGACACTGCACGTTCTGTTCACGTAATGGAAATCCAACGTTGAGAGTTAGTTAACTACT
Organism: Neophocaena asiaeorientalis asiaeorientalis; assembly: GCF_003031525.2. Classification (NCBI taxonomy): domain Eukaryota; kingdom Metazoa; phylum Chordata; class Mammalia; order Artiodactyla; family Phocoenidae; genus Neophocaena; species Neophocaena asiaeorientalis. Next base: position 1,464,272 of record NW_020173108.1, read on the forward strand.
CCATGATATTGCTGCCTCACCGTCTATTTTGTGTGGCCAGGGGCCCTTAAGGGGCCTCGGACTGATGCTACTCCTCCTGAGATTGCAGGCTCTATATGACAGCCTACAGAGTCACAAGCAGATGTAAGCTCTTGGTATGACTTCCCTAGGAGCCCCTGTGAGCGACAGTCTCCCCTACCTTCCAGGACCTTCTCCTTGTGTGCCCCTTAGATAAGTCCCCTGTGAGCTTATCCAAACCGTGGTCTTTTTGGTTTGAATTGACCAATCTGGCCTTAACCCAGAAACCCCAAAGTTTCCCCTATGGATGCTAATAAAAGCATGCGCCCCAGGTTCTGTCATTCTCTCTGTCTGCACTCTTCCTTGACCTCCCTGTGTGGCCCCTTGTGACATGCCGTTTACTTCCTCCAGAACCTGTGAATAATAAACTTCTGTCAGTTTCCCTTATGGTCTTTTGTTGAACCATCCAACACACCAGACTGTACTTAAATGTTAATGTAACAAAGTCACATCTCTCACAATGCATCTTCTTAAAGACCCTAAGTCTTGCAGTAAAAATGTTTAATTTTATTTAATTATGCGTGAACAAGTTTGGGTAATTCTACACTAATACATTAGGTGGTTTCAAGTAACAAACTTGTAAGCTCTCATCTATACTGGACCTTATTATAAATATATGCAGGAAAGCAAAAAATCTTTTCAATAGCCTCATAGTCAGGTCTCATAGAGGAATTCTTAAAAAATTTTTTAATATATTTTTTATTTATTTTATTCATCTATAGTTGATTTACAATGTTGTGTTAATTTCTGCTGTACAGCAAAGTGATTGTTATACATATATTATTCTTTTTTCTATATTCTTTTCCATTATGGTTTATCATAGAATGTTGAATATTATTTCCCTTTGCTATACAGACAGTCCTTGTGGTTTATCCATCCTATATATGAGCTTGCATCTGCTAATCCCAAACTCCCAATCCATCCCTCCTGCACACCCCTGCCACTCACAACCACAAGTCTGTTTTCTGTGTTTGTGAGTCTGTTTCGAAGATAAGTTTATTTGTGTCATATTTTAGATTCCACACATAAGTGATATCATATGGTATTTGTCTTTCTCTGTCTGACTTACTTCACTTAGTATGATAATCTCTAGGTCCATCCATGTTGCTGCAAATGGCATTTCATCCTTTTTTATGGCTGAGTAGTATTCCATTGTATATATGTACCACATTTTGTTTATCCATTCATTTGTCAATGGACATTTTGGTTGTTTCCATGTCTTGGCTATTGTGAACAGTGCTGCTATGAACATCGTGGTACATGTATCTTTTCGAATTATAGTTTTGTTTGGGTATACGCCAAGAGTGGGATTGCTGTATCATATGGCAACTCTATTTTTAGTTTTTTGAAGAACCTCCATACTGTTCTCCTTAGTGGCTGCACCAACTTACATTCCCACCAACAGTATAAGAGCGTTCCCTTTTCTCCACACCCTCTCCAGCATTTGTTATTTGTAGGCTTTCTCATCATGGCCATTCTGACTGGAGTGAGGTAGTACCTCACTGTAGTTTTGATTTGCATTTCATCACAGAGGAATATTTTGTTACTCATGGTTTACAGGCATCCAAATGATGATCAGAATAAGACTGATGCTATGGTGATCTGATCCTCCAGTCGGCAGAGGCATTACTATTCCCTTTCTCTGATACCATTATGGAAACCCAATTGACCAATAGTAGAAGGAGGAATGGGAGCAGTAGAAGCGCTGACAAGAAGATCTCAAATTGAATCACAAAAGAGAATTAATCAGTCACAAGCCAGTATAGGCAGCTCTTCTCCAAGACACCTCAGTGAAGGAGGTGGCTAGACTGGACACTTTTAGAATCATAGATCATCATGCTTTGTGTCACATGACTTACTCCTTTGCTCATAGCTAATTGGGCCAAAGTCAAGGCAGTTGACTTTGAGTTGTATGCCTTATTTATTATATGTCAAATTGTTATATGTACAGGGGTCGCTTTCTGAACCATCTATTTTTTTAAATTGGACTAGCAGTTTTTCAGGGTCACTGAAATGAATTGCCAACTGTCACCTATATTTTAATCACTTGGTGTAACTTCTGAAACAATTTTTCAAGGCCAGTATTATACCCATTAGTACTTCTAAGCTAAGATTCGGCAGAGTGTCCAAGTTTAGTAAAGTGTCAGAGATTCAAAGCCTGTTTGGTTCAACACCTAAGCTAAAGTTTCTTTGATCTGTCACCATCTTCCTCTCTTGCTTACTCTACAGCTAAGATAGACTCGAGCATCAGTCCACCCCCCACCTTTCATGATTCTTCTTTTTGGGGTTGCTTCATCAAAGAGAAGTTATGTGTAGTAGAACAGATGCCCTCGTATCCTTCTCATTTTTTTCTGTGTCTCACAGAAATAATCATTGGAATTTACGAGGAAATCAATGTTATGTCTACTGAACTTGGCCTAATATACATATGTAGGAAAAGTTGTTAGGGCATTAATTGACCTCTATCCTATTTTAGGTTTGTTATAAAATACATTCATTCACTCAGTTTAGTCAGATCCTGTTTCTGCCTTAAAATTGTCTTTATAGAAATACTGACTGATGCAGAATCCCTGTTAGGAATATAAGATGACTATGATACTTAGAAGTGTTTTCTTCCTTCCTCAAAATGAGAAATGACTACCCAGCCAAGAAAAACTAGGTCTGCACAAGTTTAACTTCTTAGTCAACATCTGGAGTAAAGTTGTAACCTTGGTAAATGAATTTGCTTGTTATGCCTACCTCTCTTCCTCTGTAATATAGAACTTGTCTATCATAACTGTTAGCATTTATGTATTGAGGGTGATTTTTAACATAGAGATTCCGAGAGAAGAATCCACTCATCTCAGATTTTCTGGTTCTATTTTAGCCTCCCAGCTTTTCTCATACATAAATGATTTTTAGAACATTATGACGGGAAGGTCGGACTTAGTTTCTATCACCAATACTGTCTCACATTGTACAATTACGTTAAGTTCGATATTCAAAAAAGCCTGGTTTTATTGATCCAGCCAATATATTGCAAAAAGATTCTAGGACCCTGAATATTCCAGTCCTTTGAACTGTGGAAAAACACTAGGACAGCGTGAGAACATACTGTACAAAGTTCTCAACGGCCTGAGAAATATTTGGCCTTGGATGAAGTAATAGATAAAAGACTTATTCCTAGGACTGAGTGGCATAGCTCAACCTCTGTCTAAAACAGAGGATGGACAGTCAAAAATATTTTTCTGCTCCAGCAAAAGGGGTTTTTGGAAATGATCTTTTAAGAAGTCAGGAAAGGGTAAGTGTTTGTTAGATTTACTCTTGAGCCTCAAAAGGTGGCTGACAATTCTAACCAATCTGATTGTACCATACAACAGATCTGTCTACCCATGATGATAAGCCATTTGTGGGGATCCTCGCTTCTGTAACATATTCCTGTCTTCCAAGTATCATCTCTCTTCATCTTATTTTCGTCTAACCTAACCATTTGCTTTTGTCCAACAGATTTAGTTTACTATTTAGTTTTCAGCTATATTTATGCCGCCTGCCCCATATAGACCAGACCCAAGGAAATGCTGCCTTTCTGTATCACTTTGCTCTGACTGGTGGCTGGCATGGGCTCCACTTTCTCCCCTAAGATACTTTGGATATTTTCCCCCTGGTGTTTTGCCTATTTTAAAGGGTAATCTATATGATCCATTTTTTCTGCTCTCCTTCTATGCCCTTCTTCTGCTTCTCCTTTCACTGACTTTTTTACTACCAAACACCTCATTTTTCAGTCTGGCTTTACTTTCTTTTGGTGTCATAAACTCAGAGCCAAGCAATTTTGTCAGATACTTGGTAAACATTTTTATCTTTAAATTCTGGCCTTTCTTTGGCTTTGGAAAGTTGTCTTATTTCTTTTTTTATTAGATTTTTAATGGGTAGTTATAGGTTTATAGAAAAATTGCATAGAAAGTATAGAGTTCCCATATTACATACCCTACACACACCCCTCCTTTCCCCACACACAGTTTCACCTATTAGCATCTTTCATTAGTGCCCTACATTTGTTACAATTATTTAACTTTTAATGACAGGTTATTATTAACTAAAGTCCATATTTTACGTTAGGGTTCATTCTTTATATTGTACAGTTCTAGGGGTTTTAACACGTGTAGAATGACATGTATCCACCATTATAGTATCTTAGAGAACAGTTTTGCAGCCCTAAGGTTGCCCTCTGCTCCACCCATTCATCTCTACCCCTCTCTCTGAACCCCTGAAATACACTGTTTTACTGTCTCTTTAGTTTTGACTCTTCCAGAATGTCATATTGTTAGAATCATATAGTAGGTACCTTTTGCAGACTGGCTTCTTTCACTTAGCAATATGTATGTAGGGTTCCTCTGTGTGCTTCCGTAACTTGATAGCTCATTTCTTTATTCACATACATTTAATTTTATTTCATTGATCACTTTGTTTTTCTCTGTTCCATTTGGCCATTCTCATCTCTTAGATTCTTTAATGTGTGACCTCTTAGGCCTGTCCTCCTGGTATTTATTTCATCATATTTATCCTTTTTGTCTTTTCCTCTGAATTCTAAGAGAATGTCATGACAACTTAAAATTGAAGTAACTTTTTTCAGATTTTAATCAGCAATAGTGCTTTTCATTTCCATGAATTATTTCAGATTTCCAATGACTTCAATCTATCTAGATGCCTCTCTCCTAGAACGAGCTCTCATCTTTATTGCTTGAATGCCTTCCTATCTTGTCTCTCTACATCTCCTTCTAGCCTCTGCCAACCTAGTTCCCACAGAGTTGCCAGAGTGATATTCAAAAACCAAATTTGGTCATGTCATTTTCTTGCTCATAATTCTTCAGTTTTCCATTATTCTTAGGATAAAATTCAAAATCCTCAACATAGCTCCCTAGACTCTGGATGAGCTAGCCCTTTCTTCTGGGACCTCCAGCCTAACCTGTATCTTTCCTCCCTCAATCTTTCGGTTTGGCCTCTTGGTTCTTTGAACATATTATTTTTTCTCATTTCTAATGATTCTTATATGATTTTTATTCTTCCTGCTTCGTGTTTTCCCCAAGTCTTGCCTGGCTAATTCCAACTCATGTTTTCCTTCTCAGTTTAAGTGTCATTTGTCCAGGGAAGCCTTCCGCGGTTCCACAAATCAGGTCAGCAGCCTCCTGTTGTGTTACTTGTGGTATGGTTCCCCACCACAGTGCTATGCACACTTCTGATTAATTTTAATTAAGTGGGATGAGACGAGTAGTTTACCACTTAAATGCAGACTTTGTTAAGGACAGGAAGTGTGTCTTCTTCATTCACAACAGGGTCTTCAGAGCCTAGCTCAGTCCCTGCAACATGGCAGTATACAATAAATACATGTTGAAGAAGTTGTTTTCCTCACCTCTTTCCTTTTTTGCATAGGACTATTCTAGTTTCATAGATCCACTATCTCAAAATCTTGTTAAAAATACAAAGTTGGGCTTCCCTGGTGGCGCAGTGGTTGAGAGTCCACCTGCTGATGCAGGGAACACGGGTTCGTGCCCCGGTCCAGGAGGATTCCCACATGCCGCGGAGCGGCTGGGCCCGTGAGCCATGGCCGCTGAGCCTGCGCATCCGGAGCCTGTGCTCTGCAACGGGAGAGGCCACAACAGTGAGAGGCCCGCGTATCGCAAAAAAAAAAATACAAAGTAAACATTTGAAAATTCCATTTTCTTCTTTGTACTGTATTTCAGAGGATGTGTTTGCTCTGATTTCTTTGAAACACATTATCTTTTTGAGAATTTTTTAAAATTCTACTTACTGTGCTAGTGTTAATCTCATTGATAAGGATAAATAAGTTGAAATAGAAATAAGGTATTTTGGGGGGAATTGGTGAGGATACCTATCTTAAATTGCAGTAAATGTATTATTTTGCTCCCAGCTTTCATCTGGATTGGAAACACTTACTATGCAAATTCAGAGATATGGCAGCCTGAGAAGAGTGAGGAGAAAATGAGAGCAGGAATTGGAAATTGTGCCTCTGCAATGAAGAGTTTCTGTTTCATGTTTCTCAAAACCATCAGGAGCCCTGTTTGGGGCCTGCAAAGGCTGCTCTTGTCAGAAGCCAGTCCCTGCAGGGTCCCTTTTACAGAGCAGGAGGCTTTCTGTCCAGTGCGACAAACAGAACTTTTCTACAGGGATCAGTTGGTTTCAAGTGGGTCTCCTGATTGTCCCACAGGTGGCCTCACCTCTCAACCTACCATGTCAAAGATGTGGACAGGATTCCACCACTGTTTGCTTTAGTCATTTGTTATGCAGATCATTCTTAGGTAAACAAGAGATAGTTGTTTTTTTCTTTAACTTCATCTCATGTTCTGTAGATTTAGCTGAAATTTGTCATTGTTTCTGACATGGATCCCACTTTTCCATTATTATGCATGCGTCTCCCTAATTTAGATCACTTCATGGAAGTTTTAGAGAGCAAAAATTGCTCCCAAAGTAGCTTGTGCTCACCTTGTCCTTTTCCCTCTCTCACATCCATTTAAAATATGACTTCCTTATGTGCTTATAGGCAGTTATTGATATGCACAAGCTGCAGTCTTCTGCCTATTTCCCGGGACACTAAATGGGAAGGTGAGGTAGTAGTAGAGGTGATGGGAGGGATCCAGGCCTTTTGTGAAACTGGTGGTTCTCATTGTGCAGGCATTAGTGATGAAAGCTTCACAGCGCAGTGAGAGAGAGAGGTGGTTAATCAGCTCAGCTTCTACAGCAGATCCCTAGCCTTAGGTGTTTAGGGTGTCATGGGCCTTGATTCCACTTCTCTCTTTTTATTCCCAAGACATGTGCTACGGTGTATTTCTGTCTGGGTCATCTTCCCTTTGCCAAGGACTTGCTTGGTTACTGGCACTCTTCATCCTCTGTCAATGAGTTAATTAGGTTCATCTCTGTTTGCAGCCTGTTGGAAGTGGAGTAATTATTGGGGTTAACCAGTGATAGGGATAAGAATCTGCTTCCCAGGTTATGATCCTCAGTTTGGCTCAAATAAATTTCCTCTTTTTTTCTTCCTAACTTGATAGTTAATTAAATTTCCACCGACATCCTATGACTAGTAAGTTGCAGAATAGAAATTAAAATCCTGACAGTCTGGCTTCAAGAATATAACAGGGCATGTAACGTTCCACAGTGTTTATATAATATGAGATTTTTTTTTCCTTTTTCACTATTTGTACTTTATAATGCCTTTCCTTTTTTTTGGTGGGGGTGTGAATCATAGAGGGTCACCATTCAGTGATCCAAATGAGAAATAAAATATAATAGTTCAACTGTACTGGCATTATCACTGTCAATCAACCTGGGTATAAGATGATCTTTTGAGAAGGAACAGCAACTAGGTCTTGTGCAAGGTAAATGATCACTAAAATAATGGACTTCTGGGCTTCCCTGGTGGCGCAGTGGTTGAGAGTCCGCCTGCCGATGCAGGGGACACGGGTTCGTGTCCCGGTCCGGGAAGATCCCACATGCAGCAGAGCGGCTGGGCCCGTGAGCCATGGCTGCTGAGCCTGTGCGTCCAGAGCCTGTGCTCTGCAATGGGAGAGGCCGCAGCAGTGAGAGGCCCATGTACCGCAAAAAAAATAAATAAATAATGGATTTCTGGAATCTTCATTTGTTCCTTTTAAAAAGATCAACTTAAAGAGAAAATCTAACCATCTGTTATGGACTGAATGTTTGTGTCCCCTCAAAATGTATATGTTGAAATCATAACACCCAATGTGATGGTATTTAGAAGTGAAACCCTTAGGAGGTAATTAGGTTTAGATAAGGTGATGAGGGTGGGAAGCTCATAATGAGATTAGTGTCCATCTAAAAAGAGGGTAAGAGATCAGAGCCCTCCCTCTCTCTGCCCTATGAGGACAAACAAAAGTAGGTCATCTGCAAGCCAAGGAGAGGGCCCACACCAGAACCCAACCATGTCAGCACCCAATCTCAGACTTCCCATCTCCAGAACTGTGAGAAATGAATATCTGTTGTTTAAACCACCCATTCTATGATGTTCTATTGTAGTCAAACTGACTAAAACAGTAGTACCTAGATTATTACTTAATATTACCCTAAATATAAAATTAAAAAAACATTGATTTAAAGGAAAAGCTTGTGGCTTGATGCCTGTCCTTTGGAATTCTGAACCTTTCACTCCTTGATCTATAAGATGGACCTTTTTATATATGGAAGAATTTTCAAGGCAGTTTCCCTGATCTTTGGTCAAAAAATTCTCCTGCTATATCAAAAAAAGTAGAGATTTTATTTTCACCTTAATTCTTTACATTTCTCAATTAAGGCAAAGAAATATACAAACCACACTCAATAAACAGCCAGCCTCAGGCATCAGTATCTGTGCCTAGATATTTTTCCTCTAGCCTGGGAATCCTCGTGTAGTAGCTTTTTTCTGGTTATGGCAGAAAGAGCTCCCTAAGTGACATTGAACCCAGGTCACATATGCAGTTGGCCCAAACTTTACTGTTAATCAATTGTCTTAGCCATTTTATGGTTTTTATCTAATTGTTTATTCGTGGGCTTAGCTAATACCTTGCAGCCAAGCAAATTTTTATGACTCTGTGTATAATTTCTGAACAACTAGGGTGTATAATGGAAATGAAAGTGCTGACACAGTGCTTTCTCTAGTGGCATGAGTGGCCTCAGTATTACAAAGCACACTTTTATTGCATCCTTCCACCAGGTCATTTATATGAAGCATAGATTGAAATATAATTTAGAAGTGTGATGTTGGTACTTGAACCCAGTAGCAAGAATATGAAAACCATCAAACAAATAAACAGATAAATGTAAATGATCCAGAAATAGAAAATGACTGACTCAGTAAGGCCTCTAATGATTTAAACATGGCTATTAGAATCTTTTAGAGGGCGTGTCTAAATCAGGTTTTTTGAAATAAATATTTCCCTTAGTTCTGATCCAAATCACCTTTGACCTGAAATATTAAGATAGTTGAGACTACAGTGCTTTTGGCCTAAATTAAAAAACAAACAATAACTCCCTTGCCTTTCTTTTTTTTTTTAAATAAAGGCTAACATTGTGTGTGTGTGTCTGTGTGTGTGTGTAAGGGTAATCTTGGGATGCTAAATTAAGGGAACAATATTATTGACCATATCCATCCTTTCTATAATGTAACCACAATACTTTTTTTTTTTTTTAATCAACTAGAAAGTAAAATAAGCAAGAGAATAGGAAGATGAAGAAGGCCATTTCTCTCTTTGACAGTATTTACTAAACATCATCAAGGTAGTTAGAACAGACTCTAGGCATTGGGTGGTTGATTAGGAGGGTTGATTCTGAAATCTCACATGTTGATAAATTCAGCAAACATCATAATGGACTGATACTGTAGAAGGAAAAGGAGGAGATGAGTTAGTAACTGAGCATTTTTATCTTATCTAAGGTCTGCTTTTTCATCCTCTTTCTCCTTCTCTCTTTTCTTTCCAGACCCTACTCCTACCCCAACCTCATTGATTACAAAAGTGAAATGTAGGTGGAGAGACAATATTAGTCTGGAAATATCAGAAATATCTACTTAATAAACAGGAGAATGGATGAGTGCAAGTAAGAGGAGAATAAGCTGAATTGGGGAAATGTAGTTTTCAAATGATCTTGATGTACTAATTCCATATTTAAGAGCACTAGATTCTGCCAGAATTTTAGAAATACATTCTAAGTAGTGCCATTTTTTGTTATTAACCCTATTCCTCTTTTTGAGCTCATCTCCCACCCTAAGTTTCTTCTTACCTGTCCTGTAGGCTGTCAGGTGCCTTTCTGATGCTTTGGGGTTATTGGAAGCCTCCTAGTTTATATAAGTTTATGCATCTCCCTACCCCAACCCTCATGTTTTTTTTTTTCTTAATTAATTTTTATTGGAGTATAGTTGCTTTACAATGTTGTGTTAGTTTCTACTGTACAGCAAAGTGAATCAGCTATAAGTATACATATATCCCCTCTTTTTTGGATTTCCTTCCCATTTAGGTCACCACAGAGCATCAGAGTTCCCTGTTGCTATACAGTAGGTTCTGATTAGTTATCTATTTTGTATATCATATCAATAGTGTATATATGTCATTCCCAATCCCCCATTCCTCCCACCCCTCCAACCTCTCATGTTTTTTCTCCTTCCTTCTCTATCCAATCACATTTCAGAGAAATTTCTAATCTCTCAGCTAAATGCTGTTTTTATGAACATGATCCACACGCAAGTATCAATATAATAAATATGGAACAATTCCCATAATGATTTTTTTTTGCATTTTGAAAAAAATACATTGTTTTCCCAAACGACTCTCTGTGGAAAAATATTTTAGTTAAGAACTTTTACATTTTTACTCTTTTCTAGCCACCTCCTGGCTCAGGCATTCTCTGTCATCCTATTTAATCAGTGTCTCTAGCCTAGGTGGAATATTAGAAAGAGCATGGACATGAGAACTCAGATCTAGCCTCAAATACCAGCTCAAATACCTAGCCTCAAATACCAGCTCCCTCAACAATGAGCTCAGTGACCTTGACCAAGTTATCAAATCATGATAAACTTTTGGGCCTTCTGCAAGAAGCTGGTAATAACTACTTCATGAAAGTGGTACAAGATGACATACATAAAGCAACTGGAAGAGTACCTCATTGCAGGCACTCGATAAATATGGTATCTATTGATTAAATGATTCGAATTTAATAGTATCATAAGTGCTAAGGTAGAAAATACTTGAGATAATTGAGTTACATCCTCTTTATTTACGGATGAGAAAGCTGAGGTTCAAGAGAAGGCAAGTGTTTTATCAAAGGTCACTAAATAATTAGAACTGGGGTTAGATCTAGAGCTCAAGCATGATTTAATTAATGTTGTTTATATTATTTTGTACACCTGCCCCTCAAAGCCCTGTATCATTTTGAATTTTGCTGCTTTTTATTACTATGCCCTTCTACCCACACCCTATTTTAGGACAAGTCACCCTTTCCTCTCTCGTCTTTCTTTTTCTTCTAAAAGAGAAAATTATCTTATAATTGTGGCCTATAAAAGTAACTGCCCTGTTGCTCACTGAGTACCACCCTCTCTTGCACACACCATTCCTATCAATAAGTAGTTCCATAGCCGCCACCACAGCCTCAACTTTAGATCTGCCACATTTGATTCTTTGTCCACATTGCTAATTTCTCCTGGACAATTGGTTCTTAATTTTGCCTCCTCAAACTCTTCTAACAGTTCAAATGACCATCCTTTCCTAGAACATTCTATTTTCTAAATATTTCCTAGCCTAGGATGTAAAATGTATATATGCATTTCATGGTAATGTAAAATTACTTTCATAGAAACTTAAAATGATTAAACAACATGTTACAGATATCATTTCTCATCACAGGAAGACACTGGCTTCCAAATTTTTATATCTTACTGCAAAACAGGGGAGGAAAAGTCCACATTCTTCAAAAAGAAAATAGCTTGAAACAGTCAGATTTAACATGCTTCAGTTTCTGGATTTCTGTTTCTCTAATTGTTGTCCCACTGATTTTTTTCTCAGTAGTCCCTCTAACTGTCCAAATTGCCAGAACAAAAACCCCATATTAAAAATATATAATTACTTACATTTTTATCAATTATAAAATATTTTGAAAATCTGTAAATTATGTATTCTGTTTTTAATTTTAAAGAAACAAAACTTAAGAGATAAAGCTTCATCCAATCCCTTCCACTTTTCTTTCTGCAAGAGCAACCATTAACCTGAAGTTGGCTCTTGTCATTCTAATTCATGTTTTTTCCAATTGAAATACATACAAATATACACATAAGCCATAAATAGTATTGCTGTTTTAGACAAATTACAATATTATATTGTAGATATATTTTGCATAACTAATTTTTTCTTTTCATCATTTTATGTTTCAGTCATGTGTTGAAACATGTATTTCTAATCCATGAATTTCAACTGCTAAAAAAGGTTTCATTTTATGAATATACCAGAGTTTATTTATTACATCCTGTTTTTTGGCTATGATCAGTAATGTCAGGTGACCATTCCTGGACATGCTTCTTTTTGTACTCATGCAAGAGCATCTATACGGAGAATGCCTGAAAACAGGAATTGCTGGTTTACAGGTATGAATATCTTAAACCTAACTACATATTGACAGATTGTTTTCTACAGTAATTTACAGTTCCACCAGCAGTGTAACATTTCATCATCTTCCTTGACAACTCCGTGTGGAACCAGACTTTAAAGTTAATTTGCTTTAAATTTTTTTTTAAGCTATTGTTAGATTTTTCCCCTTTGGTATGAAACATATTTTTGAACCTAGAAGCAATAACACCCCAAAACAATGAGAATTCCTAGCTTCTGGATTTTGGTTTCCTTACTAAAAGGAATCAGGCCTCCTAGGACTAATTCAGGGAAAGTATGAGATGAGCCTGGAACATCTTCCAGAAAGTACTAAGAAAAAAGGAGGAAGCAAAATAACATAGGAACCAGTTTGATGGGATTTCCATTGTGAAATCCAGAACAATTTAAGCATTAAAACTAAATAATAGCCATAATGGATTATCACACTTTGGGAAAATAAACTGTACTGATACCAAAATATGAGTAACAAAAATATAATAAAGGTAGAAAGGATGACAGATTTAGAAAACCATCATTTTACAAAAATCATAGTAAAAATTGACACAGACAAATATCATTGCTGGATACTAAAACCAAAAGTTCATTGACAAATAAGATATTTACATAATTTCAAAGTATCTTCCCACAGGTTACTCACTAATTATAAAGGGATTATAAAATACCTTTGAAGCAAAGAAATCCGGCAGAAACTACCATAAATAGATGATCAGGTTAAAATAACCAAGAAGAGAATAAGCTGGGACTTCCCTGGCAGTCCATTGGTTAAGACTTCACCTTCCAATGCAGGGGATGTGGGTTTGATCCTTGGTCGGGGAGCTAAGATCCTACACACCTCGTGGCGAAAAAACCAAAACATAAACCAGACGCAATATTGTAACAAATTCAATAAATACTTAAAAAAAAAAAAGAATAGAATAAGCTGACATCAAGTTCCTTCTGATATATTTGAGAAAGATACAATATCACCTATGTAATGTTTCTGATAAAAATGTATAAGCTGAATTGAATAATGAAGAAACAATGAGAAAATCCCAAATTGAGGGACCTCCTACAAAACATTGGGTGTGTACTCTTTAAAACAGCAAGGTTATGAAAGATGAAGAAAAGGGAGGAACTCTTTCATGTTAATGGAGACAAAAGACACTGTGAGGACCATCAGTGACATTTAAACATGAACTATATTACATAATAACATGTTAATGTTAAATTTTTCAAACCTGCTCAGTGGTTTGGTAAGAGAAGTATTTAGGGGTGAAGGGTCATGATCTCTACACTTACTGTCAAATGTTTCAGCCCCCCCAAAAGAATAAGAATAATGTGTTTATTATTTTATTATTACAGGTGTACATGTCTTGACCATTACTGGTAGTATTAGTTTCATAATAATTTTAGAATATTCCCATTAAAAATCTATTTGGAATTTAGTTTCACTTTATTGAATTTATAGTTTAATTTGGGGAAGACTGACATTTTTATGATATTGAACCATTCTATCCAGGATCATGATATATCTCTTATTTTTTATTAGATCTATTATATTCTCCAATAAAATTGTATAATTTTCTTAAATTACATTTTACTTCTTAAAAACCAAACTAGGAATGAAGTTGGTTTTCATATATTCATCTTGCTAAACTCTCCAATTGATTCTACTAGAACCTGTGGGTTCTCAGGATATTACACATAAATAAGCATATCATTCTCTAAATAATGTCAGATTTTTTTCTTCCTTTGCTTTTTAATCTTCCCATACTTTTAAAATATATATTTTTTTATCTTATTGAACTAGTTCAGTTCAACAGCTATTGAGCTGTTAGAATATTGGTTAGAAATAGACATAACAGATATCTTTATCTTGTTCCTGACCTTAAATGGAACACTTTCAATAGCTCACTATTTAGTCTCATGTTTGCTATAGGTTTGGGTCAATAACTTTTATTAAGCTCATGAAGTTCTCTTTTCTTCCTAGTTTACTTAGAACTTATTTTTATTATGAATGCCTTTTGGATTTATCAAACATCTTTTATTCTGTAAATATTGGAATGACAGTATTGTATTTTTGTCCTTTCATCTGTTAATGTGGTGATTAGCTTATTACATTTTTTCTAATGTTAAAACATCTTTGCATGTCTGAAATGAATTCTTATTGGTCTTGATGAATGTGTTTTTACATTCTGAAATCACATTGACAATATTTCATTTAAGACTTTTGAACTTACATTCATATACAAAATTGGCCTATCCTTCTCCTGTCTTAAACTGTCTTGTTTATTACAATAGTATATTAGTCCACACATTTTTATCTTTTTCTGTACTCTGGATCTTTGTTCTTTGTAGATTTAGTGGAAGTCACTTATAAAATTATATAGCCCTAGTATTTTTAAAAAAGTTATTGTCATGCAGAGCTTTAAAGTTTACAGAAGTTATTTGGAATAGGAGTTATATAGAAAGTGTAGATACTATTATTCTCATTTTACAGTTAGAGAAACCAAGCCATAGAAATTAGAAGGCTTTGCTTATGGTCATATGGCATTTACATGGGGAAGGAACTAGGATTAGAACTTCAGTCTTCTCGCTAAGGCACCATCTTCCTTTCCTTTTTTTTTTTCTTTTTTTTTTTTTTTTTTTTTATCTGTTGAAGCACAGTTGATTAAGTAGAGGCTGAAGCCATTGTTGGTGATTTTATCTTTTCTTTCAAGGCCTGATATGAGTACTCTGTCATCACTAAGGCCACAAGTGACCAACAGAGTCAGCAAGTGATACGCCTTGATAGATGATCTCCAAGGAGAATAATTCTGCAAACACTTAAATGCAAAGAACATTTGGAACCTGTCAAAATACCCAGTTAATATTTGGATCACCTTGCAGTGTTTCTGTATTTTTTTTTCTCTAGGGAGGAATAGTAATGTCCTAGAAACCAGAGGGATTTGAATTCTTACAACTGTTGTTTTCAAAGGTCTTAATTTGATTTTGTCATCCTCTTGATAGGGACCATCAGGTGGTGACTGTATTATATGCAGACTTCAAAGTTTTATTCTCTCTTGCCACTTGATGAAAGCTCTCTTGAGAGCACAAATGCAAATAACTCTCACTTCAGCAGGCAGAGTTTAATCTGCAGCCCTGGTGTGTGGATTCTCCATCACAGAGCAAGATTCACTAAATCTGTCTTTTGCTATGACTCTGGGGAAGCCATCACTTGTCATCCTGTTCAGTAGAGCATGTTGTAGCACCTGCTTTATATTGTACCTTGCCACAAAGTATCCTTTCTGGTAGAACATCAAACAACCAAGTATCCTCAGTTTTCCAAATGCCAGAGGAGAAAAGGGGGTATATACTGATTTGAGCCAAACTTCAGCTATGTGATAAGGTATTGACTATGTCCGCTTTTCTCTTTAATAAAAGATAACTGTAGAGAAAAAAACTAAACCTCATAAACCAACAAATCATTTCCTTTCCAATTTTGAATGGCATTTCTCATCCATTGAGACAATTAAGCAGAGATTAAGATAAAATAGGATTTTGCAAAAGCTTTTTAAAAACTTCAGTCAGGCTGATTTTAAATTTCTAAAATCCTTGTAACTGTATTTTACTATTTTCCATTTTCTGAAATATATCTGGCATTTTGAAAAAAGTCAACACATATGAAATACACTTTCATACATGTTAGAATATTTATTGTGATAAGCCTATGAAAAGGGTATTGTTATTCCTAATTTACAGATGAAGAGCTTTAAGTTAGGGACTTCCCTGGTGGTCCAGTGGTTAGGAGTCCGAGCTTCCACTGAAGGGGGCTCAAGTTCAATCCCTGGTCAGGGAACTAAGATCCCTCACGCAGCATGGAGAGGCCAAATAAAAAGAACTTCAGGGGCTTCCCCGGTGGCACAGTGGTTGGGAGTCCGCCTGCTGATGCAGGGGACGCGGGTTCGTGCCCCGATCCGGGAGGATTCCATATGCCGTGGAGTGGCTGAGCCTGTGAGCCATGGCTGCTGGGCCTGCGCGTCCGGAGCCTGTGCTCCGCAACGGGAGAGGCCACAGCAGTGAGAGGCCCGCGTACCACAAAAAAAAAAAAAAAAAAAAAAGAACTTTAAGTTAGATAAGTTTAAGTAATATACCCAAGGTCATTACTAAGCTAGAGAACTGCTTTTAATTTGTAGCAGGCACTGTTAGTTACATATCAAAGCAACTGCCCCTCTCCACTGTTCCTTTCTTGTGGTTGACCTAGGATTTACTCAGATGCCACCTTTCCCCAGTGCTACCTACCACTAGCTAAGGAAAGGTAGTTCAATTTCTAGCTCAGGGCTAATGTGAATCTTCTAAGCCTATCATTAGCACCCCAACTCTCCTTGCCTGTGTTGGGTTTAGTGTTTAGACATAGGGTGTAGTTCTGGGTAATGTGATATTAAGGAAGATCTGCTAGGGGGTATTTTAGAAAGATTTTTTATTCTTAAAAAGAGTGGTTGCTGTTTCTTCTGCTGTGTATTGTCTCTGCATGTGATAACTGCTATGGCAATGACTTTGTATTGTTAAGGGGAGCCAGCATGAGAACAAGACCAGTTCTCTGAGAATGACAGGGCAGAGAGAAAGTTTCTAGATCTCTGAGGGTATGTTATGCTCCTGAATCCACCAACCTTGGAGACATTTCAACTCATTTCAACCTCCTTATTTTGAGGAGAGATTCATTTAACTTTGTTAAAGCCATTTGATCTATATCCAAAGTCATCTTAACTGATACACGAGCCAGGATGTCTGACTCAAAAGCCAGCAATAGTTTTTCATAGAAACACCACAACAGGTAGCCTCCATGTGAATCCATTTTTCACTGAATAATTATAGCTGTCAAGTAGAATTAACATCATCATTTAGAAACAGAGTTCACCAATTCAAATGCCTAATGGAGCCAGTCAGTTAACTTAAGTGGGTAGGTTAGGCTTTTGGAAGCCTGGAGAACAGAGGAGCAACAAAACTAACCTGCAGCAAAGTGCTGACCAGTATTTCCAGACCCACTGGTTTTTTAAAAGAAGGCTTCAAAAGCAGAATCTGGGGGGAGGAAGGGGAGGACAGTCTCTTGATTTTTAAATTTTGACCACTAATTTATTTAAAAAACACACAAGCCGAACAAAGTTGGTTGTTTACTTGTGATTTTGCAACCTCCACCTTAAAAGACTACCATTCTTTTTATATCTATAATTTGTGTAATATGTTAAATAATTTGTGTGAGTTTTACACTAGCCTTCAAAAACACAAAGCCATGTATCTTTTTGAGTTATGGTTTTCTCCAGATATATGCCCAGGAACGGGATTGCTGGATCATACGGTAGCTCTATTTTTAGCTTTTTAAGGAACGTCCATACTGTTCGCCATAATGGCTGCACCAGTTTACATTTCCACCAACAGTGTAGGAGGCCTCCCTTTTCTCCACACTCTCGCTCTCCAGCATTTATTGTTTGTAGATTTTTTGATGACGGCCATTCAACTGGTATGAGGTGACACCTCACTGTAATCTTGACTTGCATTTTTCTAACGATTAGTGATGTTGAACATCTTTTCATATGCCCCTTGGCCATCTATATGTCTTCTTTGGAAACAGAAATACAGATGTAGAAAATAAACTTATGGTTACCACGGGGTAAGGGGGGGATAAATTAGAAGATTGGGATTGACATGTACACACTACTATATATAAAATAAATAACTAATAAGGACCTACTATGTAGCACAGGGAACTCTACTCAATACTCTGTAATGGCCTACATGGGAAAAGAATCTAAAAAAAGAGTGGATATATGTATATGTATAACTGATTCACTTTGTTGTACACCTGAAACTAACACAACATTGTAAATGAACTATACCCCGATAAAAACACACACACAAAAAAAAAGCCCCACAAACCCAGCAGTGCCAGGGAAATGGCTCTTTATCCCCACTCTAACCTGAGCAGAAACAACACAAGCTGGACCTAGGACTTGGATTTACACCTATGAGGGTGTTTTGGATTTACACCTTGGATTTACACCTATTAGGGTGTTTTGTTTTGAGAAATCATTGCATCTGCAGAAATTCTAAGTTTTAGTTCTCAAGAAAAATAGTGTTGTTGTTGTTTTTTTTTATGGAAAGTTTGCTTTTATGACTCCAAGTGTTCCAAAGATTTTTTAAAGCTTTAGGACTATGGGAGCTTATGGTAAGATTTTGAAATTCATCTAATGCTAGGTTGAAATGTCACAGGCTTACTCAAGCCTTTAAGGAATAGCCAGAGCTTAAGAATGAGTGAATTCAAGGAAGGGCTTCAGAATTTTATGATCACAATTTGAAATATTTAGCCTGGAAGAATGGTAGTGGGAAAAATGTTTTCCTTTCTTATTCCTTGCTTTTATTTATTTATTTATTTGCGGTACGCTGGCCTCTCACTGTTGTGGCCTCTCCCGTTGCGGAGCACAGGCTCCGGAAGCGCAGGCTCAGCGGCCATGGCTCACGGGCCCAGCCACTCTGCGGCACGTGGGATCCTCCCTCCCAGACCGGGGCACGAAGCCGCGTCCCCTGCATCGGCAGGCGGACTCTCAACCACTGCGCCACCAGGGAAGCCCTATTCTTTGCTTTTAAACTGCATTTTTCCTAATTATTAATATAGTGCATGAGCATTCTAGAACATTTGGAAAGTAGCCAAAATTATAAAATATCAGAATGTATGTTAATAAAATTGTCACCAATCAGAGGCAACTAATCCTAGTATTTAGTCATAATTTCTTCAAATGCTTTTATTTTTCCAAATTTTTGTCTTACATATTTGGGATCACATTACAAAATAATTTCTGTATCCTGTTTTCTCATTTTAACATTATTGAGTCTAGAGTTTAGTTCTGAATTTCGAAACCAGTCCAATTTGTGTTTATTTTTAGATAATAACACTTTTTTTTTCTCTGCCTAGAAGCCTTTAGGATTTTACAAATTTATACTTGATATTCAAATGTTGTACCGGCATGTACCTTATACTAATTTGCCTGGAATGCATTTGATTTGTGGCAATAGTTTTCTTTGTCATCTCATGAACATTTCTTTTAAATGTTCTGCTTCTGTCTCACTTGTGGGCTCTTTTGGGAATCTTAATTCTTCAGTCATATCTGTTGTTTTTCCTCTCCAAGCTTTTAAAAAAAAATATTTCAGATTTTTATTTGCCATCTGAGGCATATTCAAGTTTTTTATTGAAAACATTAATAATTCAAACTCTTGATTCCCTCTCTTATAACATCTTTTTATAGGCCTGGTTTTATCTTTTTTTTAATACTCTATAAAGCAAAATGAAGAAATATCATTTGAAAGAATTTTTTCTAAAAGGCAAGGTGAAGAGAGTGTCCTCAGACCTCTTATATATTCCCCACTACCAGCGAGAACAATCTGCCAGCATTCAACGTGCCTGCTTACCCACTTAGTCCACGTTTCCACAGGCAAGTAAGAATTGCGGGTACAATGCAACTCTTCCCACTTCTGGCCACCTATAGTCATGTTACAGGCTGGAAAGTGATTTCACCTGAATTAAAGTTGGAAATTAAGAGCTTAAATTTACAGTTTATCAGAGTAAGTTGATTACAGGTATTTATCATCATGTTCACATGAATAATTAAAAGAAAATGAAGCAAGGAAAAAGTTATAAACACAAAAAGTCATATATAAGTAGGACTAGGAAAATGACAAATGAGACAGCAGTGGAAAAGAGATTCCAACCAGTTTGGGAAAGATATAAGATAGACAGTGGAGTAGTCCTAAGAATAGCAGAAATGGCTAAAGGCGAAATACTCCTATAAAGCCATAATGATGAGAAAGTCTACCCATTAGAGCCCCCAGAGAGTCTCAGGGAATACTGAAGTCCAGGATGAGGTCTGAGATAGAAAAATATGGTGAAATGTCTCTCTCTCAATAGCTTGTAACCAGAATACTACCCTTCCCCAATCACTACAGATCAGAGACTTTTCACTGGAGTAATTAAACTGAAGGATTTCTTGGACTGTGCAGCATAAGTCAGAGAGGAGGATGTGATAATGGGCAGGGCTGACTCTGGGGGATATTGTGGGGAAGTATGCTTATAAACTATGAGGTCCCTACACTTCCTCGCTTTGTGATTCTCAGAAGGCCAATAATTGGGTGTGTGTAAGATTTTGTTTTGAAGCTCTGACCAAGGAAACAGTAATGTTTCCCTTACCTTGACTAAACTTTAGACAGATTTCTTCCTCATTACAGGCATACCTTGTTTTATTGTGCTTTGCAGAGTTTGTGGTTTTTACAAATTGAAGGTTTGTGGCAACCCTGTATCCAAGAAGTCTATTGGCACCATTTTTTCCAATAACATTTTCTCACCTCGTGTCCGTGTCACATTTTAGTAATTCTTGCAATATTTTAAACTTTCCTATTATTATTATATGTGTTATGATGATCTGTGGTCACTGATCTTCAATCTCATTGCTGTAATTGTTTTGGGCACCACAAACCATACACATATGAGATGGGACACAATTAATCGATAAATGTGTACATTTTGACTGCTTCACTGACTAGCCTTCCCCCATCTCTCTCCCTCTCCTTGGACCTCCCAATTCTCTAAGACACAACAATACTGAAATTAAGCCAATTAATAACCCTACAATAGCCTCTAAGTGTTCAAGTGAAAGGAAGAATTGCATGTCTCTTTCAAAAGCTAGAAATGATTAAGCTTAGTGAGGAAGACATGTTGAAAGCCAAGAGAGACCAAAAGCTAGGCCTCTTGCACCAGTTAGCCAAATTGTGAATGCAAAGGAAAAGTCATTGAAGGAAATTAAAAGTGCTACTCCAGTGAACACACAAACGAGAAGAAAGTGAAACAGCCTTATTGCTGTTATGGAGAAAGTGTGAGTGGTCTGGATAGGAGATCAAACTAGCCACAACATCCCCTTAAGTCAAACCTAATCCAGAGCAAGGCCCTAACTCTATTCAATTCTGTGAAGACTGAGAGAAGTGAGGAAGCTGCAGAAGAAAATCGTGAAGCTAACAGAGGTTGGTTTATGAGGAAAGAAAAGGAAAGAAAACGGTCTCCATAGTATCAAAGTGTAAGGCGAAGCAACAAATGCTGATGTAGAAGCTACAGCAACTTGGCCAGAAGATCTAACTAAGATAACAAATGACAATCTGGCTAAGATAATAGACAACATAATTTTAATGTAGACAAAATTCCTTTTCTTGGAGGAAGATGCCATCTAGGAACTTCATAACTAGAGAGAAGTCGATGCCTGGATTGAAAACCTCAAAGGACAGCCTAACTCTCTTATTAGGGGTTAATGCAGCTGATGACTTCAAATTGAAGCCAGTGCCCATTGACCATTCCTAAAGTCTTAGGGCTCTTAAGAATTATGCTAAATCTGCTTTGCTTATGCTCTATAAATGGAACAAAAATAGCCCGGATGACAGGACATCTATTTACAACATGTTTACTGAATATTTTAAGCCTCGTGTTGAGGCTTACTGCTTAGAAAAAAAAAAAGATTCCTTTAAAAATATTACCACTCACTGATAATGCACCTGGTTAACCAAGAGCGCTGACGGAGATGTACAACAAGATTCATGTTCTTTTCATGCCTGCTAATACAACATCCATTCTGCAGCCCTTGGATCAAGGAACAATTTCAACTTTTAAGTCTTACTCTTTATGTAACACATTTCGTAAGCTATAGCTGCCATAGATAGTGATTCCTTTTATGGACCTGGGCAAAGGCAATTGAAAACCTGGAAAGGATTCACCTAGACCCTGTGCTTTTATGGGAAGAAGTAAAAATATCAACATTCACAGGAGTTTGAAAGAAGTTGATTCCAACCCTCAACCAGGATGACTTTGAGGGGTTCAAGACTTCATTGGAAGAAGTAACTGCAGATGTGGTGGAAATAGCAAGAGAACTAGAATTAGAAGTGGAGCCTGAAGATGTGACTGAATTGTTGCAATCTCATGATAAAATTTGAACATTTGAGGAACTGCTTCTTATTCATGAGCAAAGAAAGTGATTTCTTGAGATGGATATACTGCTGGTGAAGACACTGTGCAGATTGTTGAAATAACAACAAAGTGTTTAGAATATTACATAAACTTGGTTAATAAAGCAGTGGCAGGACTTGAGACGATTGACTCCAATTTTGAAAGAAGCTCTGTGGCTAAAATTGTTTCAAACAGCATTGCATGCTACAGAGAAATTGTTTGATGGAGCACACTTCATTTTTGTCTTATTTTAAGAAATTGCCAGAGCCACCCGAACCTTCAGCAACCACCACCCTGATCAATCAGCAGACATCAACATGGAGGCAAGACCCTCCACCAGCAAAAAGAATTACAACTAGCTGAAGCCTCAGATGATGGTTAGCATATTTTAGCAATAAAGTATTCTAAATTAAGGTATATACTTTGAATTGTTAGACATAATGCTATTGTTACAGTATACAATAGACAACAGTATAGTGTAAATATAACTTTTATATGTACTGGGAAGCCACAAAATTTGTGTGACTCATTTTATTGCAATATTGACTTTATGGTAGTGTTCAGAAACCAAACCTGCCACATCTCTAAGGTATACAAGTATAGGACCCTGACTGCCCGTTTTTTTAGAGCATTTACTGTTTTTTTCCTTTAACATCTTTGTTGGAGTATAATTGCTTTACAGTGTTGTGTTAGTTTCTGCTGTATAACAAAGTGAATCAGCTATATGCATACATATATCCCCATATCTCCTCCCTCTTGCGCCTCCCTCCCACCCTCCTTATCCCACCCCTCTAGGTGGTCCCAAAGCACTGCACTGATCTCCCTGTGCCATGCAGCTGCTTCCCACTAGCTATCTATTTTACATTTGGTAGTGTATATATGTCAGTGCTATTCTCACTTTGTCCCAGTTTACCCTTCCCCCTCCCCATGTCCTCAAGTCCATTCTCTACATCTGTGTCTTTATTCCTGTCCTGCCCCTAGGTTCATCAAAACCATTTCTTTTTTTAAGATGCCACATGTATTTGTTAGCATATGGTATTTGTTTTTCTCCTTCTGACTTCACTCTGTATGACAGACAGTAAGTCCATCCACCTCACTACAAATAACTCAATTTCATTTCTTTTTATGCCTGAGTAATATTCCATCGTATACATGTGCCACATCTTTATCCATTCATATGTCAATGGACACGTAGGTTGCTTCCATGTCCTGGCTTTTGTAAATAGTCCTGCAATGAAAACTGTGGTACATGAGACTTTTAGAATTACGGTTTTCTCAGGGTGATTTTTGTTGCAGTGGTAAATGGGAGTGTTTCCTTAATTTCTCTTTCAGATTTTTATCACTATTGTATGGGAATGCAAGAAATTTCTGTGCATTAATTTTGTATCCTGCTACTTTACCAGATTCATTGATTAGCTCTAGTAGTTTTCTGGTAGCATCTTTAGGATTCTCTATGCATAGTATCATGTCATTTGCAAACACTGACAATTTTACTTCTTCTTTTCTGATTTGGATTCCTTTTATTACTTTTTCTTCTCTGATTGCTGTGGGTAAAACTTCTAAAGCTAAGATGAATAATAGTCGTGGAATTGGGCAACCTTGTCTTGTTCCTGATCTTAGAGGAAGTGGTTTCAGTATTTCACCATTGAGAATGATGTTGGCTGTCGGTTTGTCATATATGGCCTTTATTATGTTGAGGTAAACTCCCTCTGTGCCTACTTTCTGAAGGGTTTTTATCATAAATGGGTATTGAATTTTGTCGAAAGCTTTCTCTGTATCGATTGAGATGATCATATGGGTTTTCTCCTTCAGTTTGTTAATATGGTGTATCACATTGATTGATTTGTGTATACTGAAGAATCCTTGCATTCCTGTGATAAACCCCACTTGATCATGGTGTACGATCCTTTAAATGTGCTGCCGGATTCTGTTTGCTAGTATTTTGCTGAGGACTTCTGTATCTATGTTCATCAGTGATATTGGCCTGTAGTTTTCTTTTTTTGTGGCATCTTTGTCTGGTTTTGGTATCAGGGTGATGGTGGCCTTGTAGAATGAGTTTAGGAGTGCTCCTCCCTCTACTATATGTTGGAAGAGTTTGAGAAGGATAGGTGTTAGCTCTTCTCTAAATGTTTGATAGGATTTGCCCTTGAAGCCATCTGGTCCTGAGCTTTTGTTTGTTGGAACATTTTTCATCATAGTTTCAATTTCAGTGCTTTTGATTGGTCTGTTTATATTTTCTCTTTCTGCCTGGTTCAGTCTCGGGAGGTTGTGCTTTTCTAAGCATTTGTCCATTTCTTCCAGGTTGTCCATTTTATTGGCATACAGTTCTTTGTAGTAATCTCTCACGATCCTTTCTATTTCTTCAGTGTCAATTGTTACTTCTTCTTTTTCATTTCTAATTCTGTTGATTTGAGTCTTCTCCCTTTTTTTCTTCATGAGTCTGGCTAATGGTTTATCAATTTTGTTTATCTTCTCAAAGAACCTGCTTTTAGTTTTGTTGATCTTTGCTATTGTTTCCTTCATTTCTTTTTCATTTATTTCTGATCTGATCTTTATGATTTCTTTCCTTCTACTAACTTTGGGTTTTTTTTGTTCTTCTTTCTCTAATTGCTTTAGGTGTAAGGTTAGGTTGTTTATTTGAGATGTTTCTTGTTTCTGGAGGTAGGATTGTATTGCTATAAACTTCCCTCTTAGAACTGCTTTTGCTACGTCCCATAGGTTTTGGGGCATCGTGTTTTCATTGTCATTTGTTTCTAGGCACTTTTTAATTTCCTCTTTGATTTCTTCAGTGATCTCTTGGTTATTAAGTAGTGTATTGTTTAGCCTCCATGTGTTCGTATTTTTACAGATTTTTTCCTGTAATTGATATCTAGTCTCAGAATGTTGTGGTCAGAAAAGATACTTGATACGATTTCCGTTTTCTTAAATTTACCAAGGCTTGATTTGTGACCCAAGGTATGATCTAATCTGGAGAATGTTCCATGAGCACTTGAGAAGAAAGTGTAGTGTATTATTTTTGGATGGAATGTCCTATAAATATCAATTAAATCTATCTTGTTAAATGTGTCATTTAAAGCTTGTGTTTCGTTATTTATTTTATTTTGGATAATCTGTCCATTGGTGAAAGTGGGGTGTTAAAGTCCCCTACTATGACTGTGTTACTGTCGACTTCCCCTTTTATGGCTGTTAGCACCTTCCTTATGTATTGAAGTGCTCCTATTTTGGGTACACAAATATTTACAATTGTTATATCTTCTTCTTGGATCAATCCCTTGATCATTATGTAGTGTCCTTCTTTGTCCTTGTAATAGTGTTTATTTTAAATTCTATTTTGTCTGATATGAGAATTGCTACTCCAGCTTTCTTCTCATTTCCATTTGCATGGAATACCTTTTTCCATCCCCTCACTTCAGTCTGTATGTGTCCCTCGGTCTGAAGTGGGTCTCTTGTAGACAGTATATATATGGGTCTTGTTTTTGTATCCATTCAGCCAGTCTGTGTCTTTTGGTGGGGGCATTTAATCCATTTACATTTAAGGTAATTATCAATATGTATGTTCCTATTCCCATTTTCTTAATTGTTTTGGGTTTGTTATTGTGTTTTTTCCTTCTCTTGTGTTTCTTGCCTAGAGAAGTTCCTTTAGCGTTTGTTGTAAAGCTGGTTTGGTGGTGCTGAATTCTCTTAACTTTTGCTTATCTGTAAAGGTTTTAATTTCTCCATCGAATCTGAATGATATCCTTGCTGGGTAGAGTAATCTTGGTTGTAGGTTTTTCCCTTTCATCGCTTTAAATATGTCCTGCCACTCCCTTCTGGCTTGCAGAATTTCTGCTGAAGATTAGCTGTTAACCTAATCTTATGGGGATTCCTTTGTATGTTATTTGTTGCTTTTCCCTCTCTGCTTTTAATATTTTTTCTTTGTATTTAATTTTTGATAGTTTGATTAATATGTTTCTTGCAGTGTTTCTCTTTGGGTTTATCCTGTCTGTGCTTCCTGGACTTGATAGACTATTTCCTTTCCCAAGTTAGGGAAGTTTTTGACTATAATCTCTTCAAATATTTTCTCAGACTCTTCTTTTTTTGTCTTCTTCTTCTAGGACCCCTGTAATTCTAATGTTGGTGCATTTAATGTTCTCCCAGAGGTCTCTGAGGCAGTCCTCAATTCTTTTCATTCCCTTTTTCTTTATTCTTCTCCTTGGCAGTTATTTCCACCATTTTATCTTCCAGCTCACTTATCCGTTCTTCTGCCTCAGTTATTCTGTTATTGATTCCTTTTAAAGTATTTTTAATTTCAGTAATTGTGGTGTTCATCACTGTTTGTTTGCTCTTTAGTTCTTCTAGATCCTTGTTAAATGTTTGTTATATTTTCTCCATTCTGTTTCTGAGATTTTGGATCATCTTTACTATCATTACTCTGAGTTCTTTTTCAGGTACATTTCCTATTTCATCTTCATTTATTTGATCTTGTAGGTTTTTACTTTGCTCTTTCATCTGTACCATATTTTTTTGTCGTTTCATTTTTTTTTTTTAATGGGTGATGCTGTATTCCTGTCTTACTTGTTGTTTGGGCTGAGACATCCAGCACTGGAGTTTGCAGGTGTTAGATAGATCTGGGTCTTGGTGCTGAGATGAGGTCCTCTGGGAGGCCTCAGTGTGATTTATATTCCCTGGGGTCTGAGGTTCTCTGTTAGACCAGTGGTTTGGACTTGGAGCCCCCACCACAGGAGCTTGGTCCTGACCTCTGGCCTGGGAACCAAGATCCCACAAGCTTTGTGGTGCAGTTAAAAAATTAGGGTCCTGGGGGGGTAGGGGCAGGGCTTGGGCTCTGCACAGCAGGAGGGGGGCTCTGAGGGCACAGGATTAGGCCCAGGAGCCCAACAGGCTTCCCGGTGCCTAAGTGGACAGGGAAAGCATTGGCCCCGTTCCCTTCTGTTCCTTCATGCCCCTCCCCCAGTGTCTCTCCCAGGTTCTCTCTCATAGCTGCTGGACCTCTAACCATGGGTGGGTCCCGCTGGGTGTAGGAACTCCTTCCCTCCCACTGTCACCCCTCAGGGGTGCTGGTCCCATAGGTCTGGCCTTTACTTTTGCTCCCCCTTCCATCCCTCCCATCCCCTCTGGACCCACATGTTTGGAGGGGGCCTAGGTGGGCAGAGGATCAGGCTCGGGATCTCAACAGGTTCCTAGGGGCCCAAGTGGGCAGGGGAAGCCTGGCCACACTCCCTTTTGATCCTCTGCCCTCCCAGTGGTTCTCCAATTTCCCACTTTGGGTGTGGGAATCCCTTCCCCTCCCCCAGACACCCCTCAGGGGCACTGATCCCATCCCACCGCCACGCCACTTCTCCTCCCCCTTAACCCTCCCCATGCCACTTCCTACCCAGTCGCTGGGAGTTCCTCCTGTCCCCTTAGGTGTCTGTGGTCCCCCACAGATGCCTGGTAGGTGCCCTAGTTGTGAGGAGAGGTAAATTCTGCATCCTTCTAGTATACCATCTTGACTCCACCCCCACTAGAGCATTTACTTTAGAAAATTTTATAATTATAAATTATTTCTCTGCCCTTTTGAGATGTAAATCTTCAACAACTCAGGAATGTCTTTTTCAAGGACCTGGGATCCCTCCCTTTGAAATGTAATCTTCAAAAAAGATAGTGGCCCTCTCTCCCAGTCTCTGTGGGAGGGTCAGAATCTGACTTCCATAGGAGTCCATTAGGAAACACAGGTGGCCTAATCACGTTGATTAGCCTCTTCCCAACATACTCCAGTAGTTTGCCAGTAGCTTACTCCATGCTTAAAACTCTCTCATCTTTTGTTTCACAGGAGTTGAGTTCAATCTCTTCCCCTTATTGTAATAGTCTTGAATAGAGTCTTCCTTGCCTGTTTCATTCTATCAATTGTAGTTTTGTTTGTTTGTTTTTGGACAGCTCAAAGATCTCAGAGTAAAGACCTGCAGACACTGAAATGTGTGAGGTCATAAGTGTTTTATTTTCGAACTGTAGGGAAGTTCATTAATGGCAAGGCCTGCTCACATACACAGAGCCTTTCATGCATCTCTCTTAAGTAGGTACCAGCAGCCAAGACTCAGTAGACATTTGAGAAAAGCTTCCACTGGGAAATAAAGAGAAGAAAAGCCCAAGAGAGCATTTAACTTAAGTGTGCTGAGAAAGACAGAGACAGAGAGAACGTGGTGTAAAAGAGTATCTAAGCCAGAGGTGTAATGAAATTAGAGTGCTATAATTTGATTTGTTCTGAAAGAGGTTAGAATACAGAGGGACTCCATAATTTGTTAGTAAGTATGGTAAAATTTCAACGGTTTGAATTAAAAGAATAAAAATGGAATGGTAACTTTATAAAAGATGTGAGAAAAAAAAAAAGAATGAAGAATTCAAAAGAGAGAAAGAACACTTAGCCCTCCATCCCAAGATAGAAAAGAAATGTAGAAATAAAGGAAGCAAAAGAAAACAGGAAAAATAAAAGAAAGGAATATATTTTTTAAAAGCCTAAAAATGCCATTATGCAAAATAAATATAAACTTGCCAATTAAAAGGTAGAGATTGTAAGAATATATTCTTCAAAAAAAACTAGGTTTGTGCTGGTTACAAGAGACATACTTAAAATATAAGGACACAGTAAAGTCAAAATAAACAGACAGAAAAAGGTATACTAGATAAATACTAACCAAAAGAAAGGTAACAAACTTCTTTTCTATAGCCTCTTTATATGCTCTTAGCCCAGGTTTATTAGTGGTGTTGCTTAAATGTTTTATATCCTATCAATTTTGATCTGTCGTTCTATTAGTTACTGAAAGAAATATGATAAATCTTCCATCATGATGGTTATTTTGTTGAATTTTTTTTTTGCTTCATATGTTTTGAGACTACATATTAGGTGCCAGAAGCTTAGAAATACTATGACTTTTTAGTAAGTTTCCTTTTTTTTTAAATCAAAATATAATGAGCCCAGTTATAATTAGTAACATGGTTTTTCTTAGTTTGTTTAATCCGTTATTAACATAGCCACCTCAGCTTTATTTTGTATTTCCCTAGTATGTTCTTTTATTTATTTATTTATTTTAAATATCCATCTTTTCTTAGGCATTGTATTTTTGATGTTTGTCTTGTTAATAGCTTAATCTTTTAATCTTACCTGATAATCTTTTTAACAGACTCATATATTACATTTAGAGTTATTGTTCTAAAAATATGTTTGGATTTATTTCCACCATTAATTTTTGTGTTTTCTAAATACTGTTCTTCACTGCTTCTTTTTTGAGATTTCTTGACTGCTTTTATATTAGTAGGAAAATGTAACAAGATCCAAACAAATAATATTTCATTTCTTCCTAATAATTCAATGATATAAGATTGTATTCATTCTGGACAAATCTTTTACCTTAGATATATATATTTTTTAACTTATTAATTAATTTATTTTTTGGCTGCATTGGGTCTTTGTTGCTGTGCACGGGCTTCCTCTAGTTGTGGCAAGCAGGGGCTGCTCTTCATTGCGGTGCATGAACTTCTCATTGCCATGGCTTCTCTTGTTGTGGAGCACAGGCTCTAGGCACACAGGCCTCAGTAGTTGCGGCACCTGGGCTCAGTAGTTGTGGCTCGCGGGCTGTAGAGCACAGGCTCAGTAGTTGTGGTGCATGGGCTTAGTTGCTCTGTGGCATCTTCCTGGAACAGGGCTCGAACCTGTGTCCCCTGCATTAGCAGGAGGATTCTTAACCACTGTGCCACCAGGGAAGTCCAATCTTAGATATTACTAATCAAGGTTTTAATTTCACAAATGTTAATTCCAAAATTAGTAAATTTCATTAGTATTATTTTATACATCAGTATCAATTTAAACTCATTCTTGATCATTTTCTTGAGCTGTAGACCTTCCTTAGAGTATAATTTCTCTTCCTCTTGATATTTTTACAAGTTGCATCATGAGAAACTCTTGATGGTAAGCTCTTATTTTTTTTTTAATATTTTTGGGTATACCTTTACCTCATCTTTATTGTTGAATTACAGTTTGATGTTTTACAAACAATAAATTGATAAATATTTCTTCTCAGGAAACTGACCATATTTTC
Organism: Neophocaena asiaeorientalis asiaeorientalis; assembly: GCF_003031525.2. Classification (NCBI taxonomy): domain Eukaryota; kingdom Metazoa; phylum Chordata; class Mammalia; order Artiodactyla; family Phocoenidae; genus Neophocaena; species Neophocaena asiaeorientalis. Next base: position 1,494,523 of record NW_020173108.1, read on the forward strand.
CCGCTTTTTTTGTTGTTGTCATTGATTAGTCTGGTGTCTGACTAAATGATATCCCTTTCTAGATAATCTCTCTTTTCCTTCCAGTTGCTTCTATTTATTTATTTATTTTTGGTAACATAACAGAGAAAGGATTTATTTCAGTGACTTTATTATAGTATTAAATGTAAATCTTTAATATCATGCATCTAAAGTGTTATAAAAATTGTAAACTTTATTCAGTGGTTTCCAGTTGCTTTTGATAACTTTTTGACTCTGTGCTCTTTTGTTTCACTATTATGTATCAAAGTGTGGATTTATTATTTATCTTGACTCCAATTTGTTAGGCTCTCTGAATTTGTAAATTTATGTCTTTCATGAATACTGGAAATTTCTCAGATGTTCTTTTCGTATGTTTTTTCTCCCCCTTTCTCTGTTCTTTTCTCTGGAAACTACTTCTAATTTAGACATGATTCTTTCCCTGTTTCTGAGCCTCATTTCATCTCCATCTCTATGTCTTTCTAGGCTTTTTTCTATTATTATTATTTATCATTATTATTATTTTCATGATGTTTAAAACATTCTTATGTTTTTTGGTTGTACCTTTTCTTAAAGCATTTTAAACATATTTATTTAAGGTTTGATATTTAGTAAGTTGACCATCTGAAATTCTTTCTGACATTTTTATCTGTATAGTCTCATTCATGTGGCTAATTTCATTATGTTTTTTAAAAACTGAGTTGTATTTTTAGATTTAAAGAAATGCTATGAGGCTCTAGTTTTTATGTTTTTTTTTTTTTTTCTTTTTGGCCAGGAACTCTAGACTGTTACCAAACTTGGAACCCTCTTCAGCTCTTTTCTTGGGACACGTTGGGCCATTCTACTACTGTACATTTAAATCTTTAATTGTGTGAAGAGAGGGATTTTATTATGATTTCTGGAGGAGACATATATTCCATCCAAATTCCAGGCCAGGCAGTCAGGTGTCTTTTTGTTTTCTTTTTTCAAACTGACAGTGAGATCAGATTTTTTTCCCAGACCATCTTCACTGTGGGTAGATTAGGGGGTATCTTATTTTCACTTACATTCTCAGTTTTAATGCCACCAGCAAGTTCCCTAACTCTTAAGAGCTCCTCCGTGCATTTAAAGGGGTGTTTATAGTTGTATCCCAATATTTCTTGGTGTTTGGTAATTGGAGATTTTCAGGATATTTAGTCTGCTGTTTGATTATAGAGGTCAATATAATCATTCTCTATATTGAAAGCCATTTACATTTATTTTTATATTTATACTTATAAATTTACCAAGACCTAGACATACAAACGTGTTTTAAATAGAAGCATCATACAGGAAAGTAGTGAGATTTTTTTGGGTCCTCATAGGTTTGTTTTCTGCAGATTTTGCTTCTCCTTTTGCAATATATTTTTAAGAAGCTAAGACTCCTTAAACAAGTTCAAGGTTAAAGAAAATAAGCTGAAAACAAATTAGGAAAAATGTCTGCAAAGATTTCTGTTTCAAAGAATAAAAGAGCCCCTGGGAATATATCTAAGTGCATGAGATTGAGCACTGAGAAGGAGAGAATGAGGCCAGAATGCTCTCACCACAAAAAGGAAAAATTCCTAAGTACTGCAGGTAAATAAAGGCTGGCATCTCTTGTATTTGACCTCTGTAGCCCTTGCATGTCCCACTGGCATTTTAGAGCCCACTTTGCTCTTTCCTCCTATACTGGGACCAGATAATGAAAAGTCTTGTGGGACTAAACTGTCAACAATAAGTAAAACATCCAATTTACATGGTAGACACTTCTTTATTATTGAACCAGCTTATCTAGTTTCCAAACTTATTTTTCTTTCTAATAGCCTGGACTTGGGTTGTTTATCTACTTTTATTACTAAGTCTGCCAAAACTTAAATTGGTTAAGCATTGATGTTTTTTCATTTATACAGTGCATCTTGTTTGTGTGTTATGGTTTGGCATTACAAACAAGAATAAGAATATAATCACAAGGTAATTTTAAAAAACTGGCAGTACATTTCTCTCTTTTCCTCTCTTTCTCCCTCCCTCCCTCCTTCTCCCCTTCTTCCTTCCTTCCATCTCTCTCTCTCTCTCTTTTTCTTCTTTTCTTGGGCAGATAGTACTTATCCAGGAAGCAGATACGATGAAGAAACGAGGAAGAGGTCAGCAGAAACAAAATGATAGATACATCTCATTTTGATAGATGTATCACTGATACATCATTTTCAGTGATGCCTTTGAAATTTGCCCCCAAACCTAACGGTTACATAAAGCAACCATTATATTCTTGATTCTTTATTTTTTAGAGCAGTTTTAGGATCATAGCAAAATTGAGCAGAAGGTAGAGATATTTCCCATGTAAGCCCTGCCCCTACAAATGAATAGCATCCTCCATTATCACTATCCCCCAGCAGAAACGTGCATCAGTTACAACTGATGAACCTACAATGACATCGTTATCACCTAGTCTGTAATTTACATTAGGGTTCATTCTTGGTGTTATACGTTCTGAGTTTGGACCAAATTCTAATGACATGTACTCACTGTTACAGCATCATACACAGTAATTTCACTGCCCTAAAAACCCTTTGTGCTCCACCTGTTTCCTTCCTTCCTTCCTTCCTGACTCTGGCAACCCTGATCTTTTTAATGTCTCCATAATATTGCCTTTCCTAAAATGTCATGGAGTTGGAATCATATAGAAATCAGCCTTTTCAGATTAGTTTCTTTCACTTGATAATATGCATATAAGTTCCCTGCATGTCTTTTCATGGCTTGATAGCTGATTTTTTTTTAGCGGTAAATAATATTCCATTGTCTTGATGTACAATAGTTGTTTTTCTGTTCACCTACTGAAGGATATCTTGATTGCTTCGAAGTTTTAGAAAGTATAAATAAAACTGCTATAGACATTCATGTGCAGGTTTGTGTGTCAACATAAGTTTTCAACACCTTTGGATAAATACCAAGGAGGACAATTACTGGATCAAATGGTAAGAGTATTATTTTTAATTTTCTAAGAAATCACCAAACTGTTTTCCAAAGTGGCTATACCACTTAGCATTCTCACCAGCAATAAACGAGAGTTGATGTTGCTCTGCATTCTTACCAGCATTTGGCATTGCCAGTGTTCTGGATTTTGGCCACTCTAACAGGTGTACAGTGGTATCTCATTGCTGCTTTAATTTACATTTCCCTGATGACATACGATGTTCATCTGCTTGTTTGCCATCTGTGTATCTTTTGGGATGAGGTGTCTGTTAAGTTATTTGACCTGTATTTTAATGAGGTCTTTTTTTTATGGTTGAGTTTTAAAAGTTCTTTGTATATTTTGGATAACACTCTTTATCAGGTATACCTTTTGCAAATGTTTTCTCCCAGTCTGTGGATTGTTTTCTTGTTCTCTTGACATTGTCTTTCAAAAAGAAGAAATTTAAAATTTTAATGAAGTCCAGCTTATTAATTCTTTGTTTCATGGTTCATGCCTTTGGTATTGTACCTAAAAAGTCATTGTCAAACCTAAGGATATATAGATTTTCTGTTATCTACTAGGAGATGTATAATTTATATTTTACATTAAGTCTGTGATTCATTTTGAGTTTTTTTGCAGAAGGTTTAAGGTCTTTGTCTAGATTCATTTTCTGCATACTTATGTCCAGTTGTTCCAATTGTAGGCTATAGTTGTCCATCATATCCTGTTGATTGATGATGTTGCTGACTTCGTTATTGATTTTCTGCCCCCTGGATCTGTCCATTTCTGATAGAAGGGTGTTGAGGTCTCCAATTATGATAGTGGATGCATGTATTTCTCCTTGTAATTCTATCAATTTTGCCTCATGTACTGTATTTGGGTGCTCTATTGTTAGGTGCATACACATTAAGGATTATGTCTCTTTGAAGAATTGACCCCTTTATCATTATGTAATGTCCTTACTTATCCCTGATAACTTTCCTGGGTCTGAAATCTACTCTTCCTGAAATTAATATAGTTTACTCCTACTTTCTTTTGATTGGTGTTCGCATAGTATATCTCTCTCCATCTATTCACTTATAATCTATGTGTGTTTATATTTAAAGTGGATATCTTAAAAACATAGTGTATAGTTGGGTCATTTTTTTCTTAATCCACTTTGAGAATCTCTGTCTTAATTGGTGCATTTACACCACTCATCTTCAAAGTGATTGTTGACAATGATTACAAATCTGAAAGAGAAATTAAGGAAACAGTCCCGTTTACCACTGCAACAAAAAGAATAAAATACTTTGGAATAAACATACCCAAGAAGACAAAAGACCACTATGCAGAAAAATATAAGACACTGATGAAAGAAATTAAAGATGAGACAAACAGATGGGAGAGATATACCATGTTCTTGGATTGGAAGAATCAACATTGTGAAAATGACTCTACTACCCAAAGCAATCTACAGATTCAATGCAATCTCTATCAAACTACCAATGGCATTTTTTCACAGAACTAGAACAAAAACTTTCACAATTTGTATGGAAACACAAAAGACCCAAATAGCCAAAGCAATCTTGAGAAAGAAAAATGGAGCTGGAGGAATCAGGCTCCCTGACTTCAGACTATACTACAAGTCTACAGTAATCAAGACAGTATGGTTCTGGCACAACAACAGATATATAGATCAGTGGAACAGGATACAAAGCCCAGAGATACATCCACACACGTATGGTCACCTTATCTTTGATAAAGGAGGCAAGAGAATACAATGGAGGAAAGACAGCCTGTTCAATAATAGTATCTCTCTCCATCTATTCACTTATAATCTATGTGTGTTTATATTTAAAGTGGATATCTTAAATGGTGCTGGGTGCTGGGAAAATTGGACAGCTACATGTAGCAGAATGAAATTAGAACACTCCCTAACACCATGCACAAAAATAAACTCAAAATGGATTAAAGACCTAAATGTAAGGCCACACACTATCAAACTCTTAGAGGAAAACATAGGCAGAACACTCTATGACATAAATCACAGCAAGATCCTTTTTGACCCACCTCTTAGAGAAATGGAAATAAAAACAAAAATAAACAAATGGGACCTAATGAAACGTAAAAGCTTTTGTATAGCAAAGGAAGCCATTAACAAGATGAAAATACAGCCCTCAGAATAGGAGAAAATATTTGCCAACGAAGCAACTGACAAAGCATTAATCTCCAAAATATACAAGCAGCTCATGTAGCTCAATATCCAAAAAACAAACAAAACAACCCAATCCAAAAATAGGCAGAATACCTAAATAGACATTTCTCCAAAGAAGATATACAGACTGCCAACAAACACATGATATCATCTTGCACTGTTCAGGGGAATGTAACTTGATACAGCCACTATGGAGAACAGTATGGAGGTCCCTTAAAAAACTACAAATAGAGCTACCATATGACCCAGCAATCCCACTGCTGGGCATATACCCTGAGAAAACCATAATTCAGAAAGAGTCATTTACCACAATGTTCATTGAAGCACTATTTACAATAGCCAGGACATGGAAGCAACCTAAGTGTCCATCAACAGATGAATGGATAAAGATGTGGTACATATATACAATGGAATATTATTCACCATAAAAAGAAACGAAATTGTATTATTTGTAGTGAGGTGGATGGACCTAGAGTCTGTCATACAGAGTGAAGTCAGAAAGAGAAAAACAAATACCATATGCTAACACATGTACATGGAATCTGAAAAAAAAAAAA
>NW_020173108.1:1500559-1626531 GCF_003031525.2 Neophocaena asiaeorientalis asiaeorientalis
CCATAAAAAGAAACGAAATTGTATTATTTGTAGTGAGGTGGATGGACTTGGAGTCTGTCATACAGAGTGAAGTCAGAAAGAGAAAAACAAATACCATATGCTAACACATGTACATGGAATCTGAAAAAAAAAAAAAAAGCCTCTGATGAACCTAAGGGCAGGACAGGAATAACAACACAGGCATAGAGAATGGACTTGAGGACACAAGGAAGGGGAATGGTAAGCTGGGATGAAGTAAGAGTGTAGTGTTGACATATATACACTACCAAATATAAAATAGATAGCTAGTGGGAAGCAGCCAGATAGCACAGGGAGATCAGCTCAGTGCTTTGCGACCACCTAGGGGATGGATTAGGAGGGTGGGAGGGAGATGCAAGAGGGAGCGTATATGGGGATATATGTATGCATATAGCTGATTCACTTTGTTATACAGCAGAAAGTAACACAACACTGTAAAGCCATTATACTCCAATAAAGATGTTAAAAAAAAAAAAAAAAACCTACTGCCATCCTACCTGATATTTTTCTTGCCATGGATATGGGCGGCTAGCTACACCACTTGAAAATTGTTTGTCTGAAAATAGCAGGTATGTCACACCTGTTTCGGAATGTTTTTCATAGAAAGAAAGCCTCAAGTGGGGGCTTCCCTGGTGGTGCAGCAATTAGGAATGCACCTGCCAATGCAGGGGACATGCGTTCGAGCCCTGGTCTGGGAAGATCCCACATGCCATGGAGCAGCTAAGCCCGTGTGCCACAACTACTGAGCCTGCACTCTACTGCCCGCGATCCACAACTACTGAAGCCCGTGCACCTAGAGCCTGTGCTCCACAGCAAGATAAGCCACCGCAATGAGAAGCCCGCGCACCGCAAGGAAGGGTAGACCCTCCTTGCCGCAACTAGAGAAAGCCTGCCTGCAGCAACGAAGACCCAATGGAGCCAAAAATAAATATTTGATATGCATGCCTAGATAATACACACAAGCACAGACACATTAAAAACACAGTCTTTTTGTTTTGTTTATGGTTTCCTTTGCTGTGTAAAAGCCTTTGAGTTTAGTTAGGTCCCATTTGTTTATTTTTGTTTTTATTTTCATTACTTTAGGAGGTGGATCCAAAAAGATATTGTTGCAATTTATGTTAAAGTGTTTTGCCTGTGGTTTTCCTCTCAGAGTTTATAGTATCCGACCTTACATTTAGGTGTTTAATCCATTTTGAGTTTTTTTTGTGTGTGTATGGTGTTAGGAAGTGTTTTAATTTCATTCTTTTACATGAAGCTGTCCAGTTTTCCCAGCACCACTTATTGAAGAGACTTTCTTTTCTCCATTGTTTATTCTTGTCTCCTTTGTCATAGATTAATTGACCATGGGTGCGTGGATTTATTTCTGGGCTTTCTATTTTGTTCCATTGATCTATATTTCTGTTTTGTGCCAGTACCATACTGTTTTGACAACTGTAACTTTATAGTATAGTCTGAAATTGGGGAGGCTGATTCCTCCAGCTCTGTTTTTCTTTCTCAGACTGCTTTGGCTATTCAGGGTCTTTTGTGTCTCCATACAGATTTTAAAAAAAATTTGTTCTAGTTCTGCGAAAAATGCCATTCACAATTTGATAAGGATTGCATTGAATCTGTAGATTGTCTTGAGTAGTGTAGTCATTTTGAAGATATTGATTCTTCCAGTTCAAGAACATGGCATATCTTTCCATCTGTTTATGTCACCTTCGATTTCTTTCATCAGCTTTTGTTTTGTTTTGTTTTGGGTTTTTTTTGCGGTATGTGGGCCTCTCACTGTTGTGGCCTCTCCCCTTGCGGAGCCCAGGCTCCGGACGCACAGGCTCAGTGGCCTTGGCTCACGGGCCTAGCCTCTCCATGGCATGTGGGATCCTCCTGGACCAGGACATGAACCTGTGTCCCCTGCATCAGCAGGCGGACTCTCAACCACTGCGCCACCAGGGAAGCCCCTCATCAGCATCTTATAGTTTATGGAGTACAGGTCTTTTGCCTCCTTAGGTAGGTTTATTCCCAGATACTTTATTCTTTTTGATGTGATGGTAAATGGGATTGTTTCCATAATTTCTCTTCCTGATCTTTTGTTGTTAGTGTATAGGAATGTGAGGGATTTCTGTGTATTAACTTTGTATCCTGCAACCTTATCAAATTCACTGATGAGCTCTACTAGTTTTCTAGTAGCATCTTTAGGATTTTCTATGTATAGTATCATGTCATCTGCAAACAATGAGAATTTTACTTTGTCTTTTCCAATTTGGATCCCTTTTATTTCTTCTTCTTCTCTGATTGCCATGGCTAGAACTTCCAAAACTATGTTGAAGAAAAGTGACGAGAGTGGACATCCTTGTCTTGTTCCTGATCTTAGAGGAAATGCTTTCAGCTTTTCAGTGTTGAACGTGATGTTACCTGTGGGTTTGTCATATATGGCCTTTATCTCACAGACATAGAAAATAAATTTATGGCTACCAAAGGGGAAAGGTAGGGGGGGAGGGATAAATTAGGAGTTTGGGATTGACATATACACACTACTATATTTAAAATAGATAACCAACAAGGATATACTGTATAGTTTAGGGAACTCTACTCAATAATCAGTAATAACCTAATAGGAAAAGAACTTGAAAAAGAATAGTTATATGTATAACTGAAGCAGTTTGCTGTATACCTGAACCTAACACAACACTGTAAATCAACTATACGCCAATAAAAAAAAAAAAACAAAGTCTTCAGCATGGCTGGCCATTCAGAAGACATGTGTAGGTGAATATTTGGAAATCTATGGGTGTTTGTTCCTGAAAGGAAAAAAAAAAGAATCCTGCTTTAGTTTCTTTTAAAAGCTCATAGAATTCCTAGGAAGATTTAAGATTTTGAGAAACATCAATTACGATTTAGTATGGGGGTGTGAAATATAAAATAGGAGAAAAGTGCTTTCTAGCTAAGAGTAACTCAGATCTGTATGTCAGAACCAGGGTTAACTCTTCTCTATTCCCACTGCACACTCATAACATGCATATAAAATGTCCTTCTTACTTCCTGGGTAGGGATGCTCTTCATTTGAAATACTGGAAGTGATTTTACTTTTTGTGCACCTGACAAAGGTATTAAACTTAGGACAGAAAGCTAAAACTGGCATAAGTTCAAGAACGGTTAAGTAGAAGCTTGGCAGACCCAATGCTTCTGCAAGGCTCTGTCTTCAAGCACTCATGGAGCACATTTAGTAATCAAGGGAGCTAGCAGATGGCCTAAGAGGCACCTCACACACTTCTTGTTGTGTTCCTTGTTCAAATAACCAAAGAGGAAACATACCACTTTTCATTAGCGTTATCACATTGGATTGCAATACATATCGAGGGCAGGTATTTGAAACTTGTATTATACATAACCTTAGAATATTAACACCGAGCGAGATATAAGTACTGACATATGTTAGTAGCATATAACAGGTCCACTCAAATAAATGTTTCAGTATATTTGAAAATGATCATTAGAAATTTAAGTAAATTTATGGCTTTCTGCTGTACTATTTTAAGAAGATAGCACAAAAGGTATCTTAATTAAAAAATTGTGCATTAGTCTTTTTGAAATTCAGACATCTAAGTTAACAGGCATTCTTCATACAGCAAATGCTGTAAAACTGTTATTATTCAGAGAATTAGCAGCTGACTTAAGATGAAATCATGAGTCCAGGACCAGAAACTAGGCTTCCAAATGGTTACTCAAATCTCAGATCACTTAAATTTCCACACTGTGTTTTGTCTATTTAATCTGCACAGCCTCTGCTGAAGCCCTTCACTTTAAACCATCTCAGTATTTCCTTCTGAAGCCCTCACCATGCGCAAGACACAGAACCCAACACACACAAACTGTACTTGCTCTCTCAGGCACTTCTATTCTCAGCTGTTATGACCGGGAATTATAATCTGCTTTTAATGGCATTATACATTTTTAATTAGTCTAGAATTATTTATTGAGAATGTCATGATGAAAATGGCCAGAATATTCTAAAATTTAAGGTGTAGGATACTGCAAAGGCTTAGATTCTATTGCATTTACCCATTCAGGTCTTGGTTTACGTGTGTAGAAATAACTGTCCTGATTATCAAAGTTGTCTCTGAGGATTAAATATGAAGGTATTTATAAGTGTTTTAGACATCATCAATTGTTATTTTTAGCTCTTGATCCGAAACTGCCACTGCCACAAAAATGAACTGTTTTCTTTAGTTTGTAACTTGAGGAAATACAGACAGATGCTCAAAATATTTTTTAAATGAATACATTTCTCAGGTCTTTACTCCAGATTAAGTTGCTCCAGCTGCTGCCCTTATACCTGCTACTGATTTATCTCTGTCTTATATTTAAATATGAGGAATTCTCCTATTTTAATAGCAAATGCCAACTGCTACAGAAAGCTTGTTTTAACCCCTCCAGCTGGACAGCACAAATTGATTCAATATGTACGTTGAGAATCTACATTGTGCCTGACCCTGTGGCAGGGCTCTGTATTCTTTTTCTGGCCTTCCTTAGTATGTTTTCTATGCTTTCTTTAGGAAACATGCCCTGTTCCCCCTCAAATTATTTATTAAAGCACATGTTTCATTTCTTACTGTAGTGCATGAGCTCCTGAAAGCCAGACTCTGTGCTTAATTTATGTTTATATTTGCTGCAACATCTTTTACAGTATTTCACAATGAATCCTTAATAGGAAGGCCCTGAATATATCAGTGAATAAATGGATATATGGATGTGATTCCTTAGCTTCATTTTTCCTGATATTTCTACCTCCAGGCACTGCTCTGTTTTTATTCATTTTCCAACATATGAGAGTAACACTCTTAAAAGAGATTAGCCTCATGCAATACAAAAACATTTCTTCACCAAGGTCATTTTTATAATTAAAGTAAGTTTCCTCCCACTTTTCTGACAGTGTCCTCTTTCAGGCTTTTCTTTCTTAGCCTACTCCTTAAATTTTAATGTTTCTTAGAGTTCTGCCTTTGAAATTACTTTTGCTTTTTTTCCCATAATTCTCTGAGAGTTTTCACCCATTCCCATTTTCGATTATATTTATTTAAGAATGAATTTCGAATCTCTAATTCAAATCCAGAGTCTTCTCCTAAATCTATCTGTTCATCCAACCCTACAGCCCAGGATCCCTTGGATGATCCAAGGAACATCCTACACAACATGTCAAAGTGGCAACTCATAATCTCTGCTATCCCCCAGCTCCCCATTGCTCTTCCTTTTCAAAGTCTATTCTGCTAGGGAATGACACACAGACTCGCCAGTCAGTTGCCCAAGACAGACCCCGAGGCACCTTTCCTAACTCTGTATTCTCCCTTTCCTACTGTTAACACTAATATATTAATATATCTCTGGAATCCACTCACCTCACTCTACTCTCAGTGATACTTTACTACTTAAGGCCATTATCATCTCCTTCAAATACCACATTAACGTCTACTAACTATAGTATTGTATTCCTCTATGATAGACCCTGATCTCCTATCATTTACCCCACTAGAGCCAAGGAAATATTCCTAAAGATAAAATCTGATTATGAAGCTCCGCTGCTTAAAAGCCTATCACAGGTTCCCTACTGTGCTTAGAATAGAGTCCAAAAGCTTTCTGTGGTTTACAAGGTCCTATGTAATCTACCGTCTATTTACTTCTATTTATCTATTTATCTTCCCTCCTTACCAGTTTCCCCCAACGATGCTCACAATTTCTCCTAGTTCCTGGAACACATCCTGCTCTTTCCTTTCCACATGTGAACCCCTGCCTGCTCCAGGCTTCACTCCCACCCCACCAGATCATAGACCCCATGTCACTCTTGCACTCTTTGTACTCCTGATGTACACTGGGTTCTCCCATAAACATAGCTCAAGTTCTTTAAAGTACTTCTTGTTCATTATTGCCCACGTTCATATGCTCTTCACTTAATCTTATCTCTATCTTTTATATTTACATTATAGATTTTTTCTTAAAACACTAATTGGTACTGCATGATAGTTACACTTCATTGTATCTGCAGACACATTTGTACTGTTATTTGCTCAACTGATATATGATTATATAATATATATATAAAATAATTTTAAAAACATAGATTCCTTATGAACTCATATTATTGGGCTCACACAGACTACTTAATGATTAGTTGTGGTTAGCATCAAATACATTGGTTTATAATTTCAGCAGTTCACCATTTAACAGTTGGGAAAGGGCATTTTTAAAATTATGAGAGATGATACACCAAGTAATGAAATGGCGTTGCATTTCTGCCAGGGAGTTTTCTTAGACATTGAATAAGTTTTAATTGTAAAATAATTATAACTTTTCAAATTAACCTATTCTGGAATTTAGAATTTCCGTCTATGATTTTAAGATACATTCAATCTTAAGCACTGAAGGAACCCTTGTTTGCTTCCCTGAGACAAACTGATGATCATATTTTCTACTGCTCAGCATCTCATAGCATAATCTTATTCAGTTTTATAGGCTCAGAATAATTTGCACAAGTGTATATGGCTAAAAAATGACTAAAGATGAAAATTTGTATATGTTGCCATTTTCCTCTTTTCTTAGTTCAGGGTAAAGCTTCTCTAGTGTCTTGAATAATTCAGATTTCTTTTTCTTGCAGAAGAAAAATGAGAAAGGTGATTCAAACTGAGGCAGACTAGGCATTTCCAATTGACAGCTATAACCTTGTATAAGCAAATCCATCAGAGGCATCCTGTTATAGATAAAGTGCTGAATGTTTTCACTTCCTTTTTTTGTAAAAGAGGTCAGAGTGTCCAACTGGCAGTATCTTGGAGCCCAAGTGAGGTTTGTAATGTTATTCTCCATCTAGTAAGATGTATTAGGACTCTTTATTGAAACACAGAACAAGGTCTCGACATTTTTTGACTTTTTAGAAAACTTTATTTGGAGATAGAAAGAGTAGAAAAATGCCTACCAAACTAAAAGTAACTAGAACATATCTGTCAGGCTTACACATTTTGTGTGCTGTAAATCCTAGAATATGTTGAGTTGAAAATATTTAGTAAGATTAAGGAATAGCAAGATATTTTCACCTTGGTTCAGTAAGTCACTAATATATAAAAATACATAAATATAAATATCTTTTTGAATAAACTTTATGCCATTAAATTAGTGAATTGAATGCATATGGTATATCAACACTACTAAAGAACTGGATTGACAGATGCTTTTTACTTTAGTCACAAAAAAGGTATATGATTTCAGTAATAGGAAAAGGTTTTTTTTTTTTTTTTTTTTTTTTTTAAAGCGCCCTTTAAAGAATACAAATTAATCACAACACCGTGGAGAAAGTGTTCAGGATTCATTTCTATGTACACAGGAAACACTCAAAGTCAAAATGCTGTTTTAAACTAATGAGGAAAATCAGGACAAAAGAAATATTGTTTTGTTTTGAATCTACCAAAAAAAGGATACAGGAGGATCAAGATCACAAAAATAACTAAAGGCAGCATTGCTGAGATAAGAAAATCAGCATTATGCCCTGCAAAGCAGCAGTGCCCTTGAAAATTTAACAGCTTGGATTAACTGTAACTACTACATGGTGACTATCATAGAAATCCTGAAAACAATCTTTATTCTTTTATAGGAGGGCTGGTTATAACTGTTGCCGACATGTGAGTCTAGAAATTCATTTCATGGAAAAGAATAGCAATATGCTTCCCAGAAAGATATCTATTTTTTTAATAGGCTGATTGAGAAAGAAGAATTAGGGAAAACAAATTTCTAGAACTTCCTCCCCAAAAAAGGATCATTATATCTGTTCTAATCTGATAACGCTTGCAAATTTTCAGCATGTTAAGATGGAAAAAAACGCTATTATAAACATTTTGGTTTCTCCATCTTTTATCCTCGTCTTTCTTTTAAAAAAAACTTTCCAAAGCTCCCTTTTGCATCTTATATTTCTCAATTAAATTTCAGCACTGTCAGTTAGTTGATGCTACGCCAGGTGGTGTATAATTTGTTTTTTTATAGTAAATAGGATTAATATCTATAAATTAATTGAATTGATCATGTTCGCTACAAAATTCTAAGCACTCCACAGGCAATTTTGGTCCAGAGCTCCCAATCTTAAATACAGCGCTATAAATGACATTGCTTCTTTGGGATGTGTGGTTTCTTCCATTTTTGTGATACGTATTCTGATTGTACATATTGTAAAACTGTTGTTCAGGAGTGAAAGTCACTTAGCTTGGGAGTGAATCTGGAGATCAAAGAGACATTTTTGGTCTGTTGTTAAGTATACACGAGTTCCTGTGACCCAATAAATTATTTTTCACTTTGTGTAGAGTGGCTCAGGGAAGAGAAATAACTGAAATTGATGGTAATGCAAATTATTGGAAAGTAAAGAGGTCAGACAGGTGATGATTTCTAGCTAGAAACTTCGCTTTTGTATTTTAAAGACAATTAGCTGTCTGAAGAACTTTCATAAATTTTTCAGCATTTATATCCTTGAATTTATGGAAGGTAAAATGAACTGTAAGTGGCATTTGCAAATTTTGTGAAACTTGAAGTTCCCATCAATATCAAGTTTATTCTCCCTCAAGCCGTCTTCTATTTACTCTCAGATAAGCTATATTAATCGTTTTATTTTTGTCACCTTGCTTGGATCTTCCAGTTTCCTTCAGTTTTTCAAATCTTATCCATCTTTACCTCCCAGCCTTCATTTTTATTTTTCCTTGGTTCCAGGAAAGATGAATTACATGGCTAGGCATCTCTCCATTTTTTACTGAGAACCTCATTCTCTGAATGATTAAAAAAACAACATTTACCAGAAATGTGTGTGGTGTGTGCCTGTGACCGTGTATTGATTTCTACTTTTTTTCCCCTTACTAGATTGGAAGTCCTTTGAGGGCAGAGTCCGTATTGCATTTTTCTCTACCGCTCAGGCTGGGATGCTGCTGGTAATTTCTAAATATTTTTAAATGATAGATTTATAAAACAAGTAGAACTTGGGTTATCCATCTTAATGAATCCTACTTCAGTGAGTCAGGATGAATCTCACCAGGGTAGAAGCAACTCTCATTTTAAATCCAACATGATTTTAGTATTCAACAGTAGCTTTGCCTTGACCTTTCCTTGTAATTGCCTGAAGACATCCTCAATGATTACAGGGTTCACTCTGAGGCATTCTACATTAGTGTCCCATAAATCATTGATCTTAAGAGTAAAAAACTGAAAAACTAAAAAGTTTGCCACCTTGTTTTAAAAAAAGTACAGTGACTGGGTGATTCCAAAATCAGAGTGGGTGGGTGGGTGTGATGGTTAATTTTATATATGTCAACTTGTCTGGGTCATGGTGCCAAGATATTTGGTCCAACATTGTTCTGGATGTTTCTGTAAGGGTATTTTGGGATGAGATTAACATTTAGATCGTAGACTCTGAGTAAAGTAAACGATTTGATACATATTTATATTGCACAATGATTACCACAATAAGGTTAGTTAACGAATCCGTCACTTCCCATAATTACCATTTTGTTGCTGTTGTTGTTATGATGAGAATATTAAAGCTCTACTCATAGCAACTTTAAAGTATATGATACAATATTGTTAACCGTAGTTACTATGATGTAATTAGATCTCCAGAACCTATACATATTATAACTTAAAGTTTGTACCCTTTGACCAGTATCTCTCCATTTTCCCCACCGCTCAGCCCCAGGCAGCCAATTTTCCAATCTCTCTCTGAGTTCAGTGTCTTAAAGTTTCATTTATAAATGAGATCATGTGGTATTTTTTGTCTGTCTGACATATAAATTAGCATAATGCCCTCAAAGTCCATCCATGTTGTTGCAAATGGCAGGATTTCCTTCTTTCTCACGATTGAATACATATGTAACACATTCTTTATCCATTCATCTATCGATGGATAATTAGGCTGTTTCCATATCTTGGCTATTGAATAATGCTGCAATGAACATGGGAATACAGATATCTCTTCAGATAAGGATTTTATTTAATCTCCTTTGAATATATACACAGAAGTGGGATTGCTAGATCACATGGTAGGTCTATTTTTAATATTTTGAGGAATCTCCATTCTGTTTCCCATCATGGCTCTACCAATTTACATTCCCACTAACAGCACATCAGGGTTTCCTTTTCCTTGCTTGATTCCTCTGGCTAGGACTTAAAACAGTACTATTTTGAATAGGAGTGGTGAGATAGGGCGTTCTTTGTTTTATTTCTGATCTTAGAGGGAAAGCTTCAACCTATTTCACTCTTGAGTATGATGTTACCTGTGGACTTGTCCTATATGGCCTTTATTATCTTGAGATATGTTTAATCCACTTTGTTGAGAGTTCCTATCATGAGGGATATTGAATTTTATTGAATGCTTCTTCAGCATCTATTAAGATGATCATATGATTTTTATCTTTCATTCTATTAATATCATGTATCACATTTATTGATTTGCTTATGTTGAACCATCCTTACATTCCAGAAGTTAATCCCACCTGATCATGGTGTATGATCCTTTTAATGTGTTGATGAATTCAGTTTGCTAATATTTTAATGAGAATTTTTGCATCCAAATTCTTGAGGAATGTTAGCCTGGAGTGGGTTTTTTTTGTTTGTTTTTGTTTTGTTTTTTCTTTGTAGTGTCCTTATTTAGCTTTGGCATCATCAGGGTAACGCTGGCCTTGTGAAATGAGCTTGGGAGTGTCCCTTTCTCATCAATTTTTCTGGTAGTGTTTGAGAAGGAATGGCATTAATTCTTCTTTAAATGTTTGGTAGAATTCATCCATGATATTATCTTGTCCTGGACTTTTTGGGAGGTTTTTGATTACTGACTCAATCTTCTTACCTAGTATTGGGCTGTTCAGATTTTCTATTTCTTCATGATTCAAGTTTCTTAGTTTGCATGTTTCTATGAATTGATCAATTCCTTCTAGGATGTCCAATTTTTCACATAATGTTCATAGTAGTGTCTTGTAATCCTTGTGAGTGTGGTTATGTTATGTAAGTCTCCATCTTTGAGACTGGAGAGACAGATTCTCTTGTTGGCTTTGAAGAAGTAAGCTACCATGTCGTTTGAGGGCCATATAGAGAGAAGCTGATAAGTGTTGAGAGTGGCCCCCAATCAATAGCCAGCAAGAAGATGAGGCCTCAGTGCTACAACTGCAAAGAACTACTTTTGCCAACAACCTGAATGAACCCTGAAGAGGATCCTGGACTCGGATGAGAACACAGCTTAGCTGACACATTGATTTCACCCTTGTGAGACCCTGAGCAGAAAATCCAGTTGTACTGAACCTGTAACACTGACCATGGAAGCTGTGATAACAAATGGGTATTCTTGTAACCTGCTAAGCTTTAGTAATTTGTTATACAGCAATAGAGAACTAATACATTATGTAAGGACTTTTTCTAGCATTTGCTTTTTGGAGCACTAATTTCATGCGTAAATTATCAGGAAAGGAAGATAAGATCAACAATTATGTTCTAGATCGTAGTTCAGACATGATTCAGGGAACAGCCTATATTGTTTGGTGATTAGAGCCCACGTTCTTGAATCAGATCTCTGCAGTCTGAACCCTGGCTTCACCAATTAGTAATAACTCTTCCACTTTGGGAAAATTGCTTAATTGTTATATCTTTCAGTTTCCTCATTTAAAAAATGGGCCTAAAATAATAACACCCATATCACAAGGATAATTAATTATTAAATGAAATAAAACATGAAAACATTTACAAAGTCTTTCAAATTGTAAAATACCAATAAATTAGTGATTATTTAGAAAAAAAAGGAAACTATGTCTCACCCAGATAAGCCAGGTAAAAAATGAACAGGGAATTACAGAGGGCAGGTGATAAGCAGGTAAGAAAAGTGAGGATGATAAACATTCTTAAAAAAAAAAAGTGATAAATAAGAATTGTAAATGACTAACACTGAGGGTTGTTATGGGCTGAATTGTGTCCACTCAAAATTCATATATTGGAGTCCTAATTCCTAGTATATCAGAGTGTGTCTGTATTTGGAGATAGGTCTTTAAAGTGGTGATTAAGTTAAAACAAAGCCATTAGGATGGGCCCTAGTCCAATCTGACTGGTGTCCTTATAGGAAGAGGAAATTTGGACATACAAAAGGACTCCAGGGATACACACATGGAGGAAACACCACGTGAGGACACAGTGAGATGATGGCCATTTGCAAGCTAAGGAAAGAGACCTCAGAAGAACACAACACTGCTGGAACCTTGATCTCGGACTTCTGGCCTCCAGAACTGTGAGAAAATATAATAAATTTCTGTTGTTTAAGCCACCTAATTTGTGGGACTTGGTTATTATGGCAATTGGAGCAGACTGAGACCAGGATATGTGATTTCTTCTTCACTTTGCCTCTCCAGATGCATTCCTCTCTACCCTGCTCTGAGCAACAGGCAGCTTCATCTCTGAATTTCTCGTTGGTGCCAAGGCTGCAGCTCTCACTGGACTCCTATCTTTTCTTTGACCCTTCCCCTCGGATATTAGTAAAGGCCTTCTGCTTTCCTGAGTTTCTTGGTGCCTCAACCTCCCATGTTTGTTTCTTTACAACATCTCACACCACCTGAGATGATCAGAACCTGACTAAGAGAGAGGGGAAACTTAGGCATGTGGAGTAAGTGGTGGGCAGAGAATATAAAGATAAAATGCCATTTGGGGAAAATGGGTACAAGCAAGTAGAATAATTGTCTTAAACTGGTGGAACTGAAGGGGCTATCAGTAAGGAGTTTATTAGCTGACCTGATCCATGTGGGGAGATAATGAATTATTGAAAGGCAGCAAAAAGAGTTCACTTTTGCTCTCTCACCCCACATTTACTCCTTAGATTTTTGTCATGAGGAGTCCCAAGGCTTTAAATATCATATAAATATATATATATGTACAAGTGTATATGTGCATATATATGTACATGTGTGTGTATTTAAGACTCTTATATCAGTCAGGGTTCTTAGCAATGAATAATAGAACCAAGTTAGCTAGTTCAAGGAAAAACATATTACAGGATCTATAGTTGCTCAAGGAATCATCTTTGAGACCTGAGAACTGGGCTTGGAGGCTTCCCCTGGGCCCTAAACCACAGACTTCTCCAGTCGCTAGACCACTGCAGCCACACCTGTGTTTACACTGCCATCCATACAGGCACTGTGGGTCCTCTTGGAGCTTTTTCAGGCTTCCTCTGTCTTCTACACTTTCCTCACTTGGATGGATCCCCTCAGCATCTTCCTCTTTGTCATGATCAGTTCTGTGGTTTAGGGTTCTCTCTATTCTTCCAGCACCCTAAGTTCATTTCCAGAAAGTCATTCCCCTTTTCTTGACCTGACTCACTCCTTTCAATCTCCCCGGTCTTAGATCAAACATTACTGCCACAGAGAATTCTTCTCTGAACATTTTAACTAATATCTGTGACTTACCCGGTGATTCTCCATCCCTTTATCCTATTTTTTCATAGCAATTATCACCATCTGAAACCATATGACTTTATTTTTTGTTTATTATTATTACTTTGCCTATCACCGCCTTAATATTTAAGTTCTATTAGATCAGTTCTAATAGGTTAGGTTACAGTTCTTTTCTGTCTTGTTCAGCTCTGTTCTCCTAGCTCTGAGAATAGTGCCTAAGATGAATGGATGCTCCCAATATTTTGTTGAATGAATAAATGAAGTACTCTAAAGGCCCAGGGGAAGCAGTATCCAACTCTGGTCAGCTGCCTAGGAGTGAGAGAAAGACTTCTCATGGGTGCTAACATTTGAGTTAGATTTTAAAGAATCAGGAGTTTTTTCAGACAGATAGAAAGGTATCAGGGAGAAAGTAACACTAGCACATAAGCCCAGAGTGATGAAAGGCACAGAGTGAGATGCTTAGTGAGTAGCTCAGGGTGCTGGGAGCAAAGAGTGCATGTGAAATAGGAATGGCAGCCAAGAGTCAGTCTAAAGGCAGCTGGCGTCCAGATTGTCAAAGGTCTGTACATCAGGTTTAAAGTGTATTTGTTTGACATTAGGACAAAAGATGAAAGTCTTTAAAGCAGGGGTCTGATATGGTCAGATTTGTTTAAAGGCAGTGATTCTCATAGTGTGGTCTGTGGCTCCATGGGAGTTCCTAAGACACATTCAGAGGGTCTGCAAAGTTAAAACTTTTTTTTTTTCCTTTTTCGTAATACTGACGTTATTTGCTTTTTTTTCACTGGCTTGCTATTTGCACTGATGTTTGAAAAGCAATGAAGGGTAAAACTCCTGGTGTCTTAGCACACATGAAGTTAGGAGTACCAAATAGTACTAGTAGTCTTTATATTCTTGCAGTTAAAAGCAAAGATCCAGTGTCACTTAAGAAAGTCCTTGGTGAAATAATACAAATTATTGATTTTATTAAATCGTGACCCTTGAGTAAATGTTTTTTTTCATATTCTGTGTGGTAAAATGGGAAGTATACATAAAGCAGTTTGTATGCAAACCATAACTGTCTTAAGAAAGAACTTTTCTGTTGGAGTGTCTAGCTGAATAGGTTCATGGAAAATAATTTTTACTTGAAAGAATAACATAATAAATATTGTTACTCATACGTGGGTATTGACATATATATTGCAAAAATGAGTGAAGTGAGGCTGTCACTTCAAGGAAAACAACCTAGAGTATTTGTTGCAAATAATAACATTTGTGTTTTCAAAGAAAAATTGGAATTTTGGAAAATCTGTATTTGCCTCTGATAGCCTAATGGCTTCCTAATACTTAAAGTCATTTCTGGTGAGATCAGTGGGATTGATGAATGCTGTTTTATTGATATTTTATAATGAAAAGTGTCAACATTTCAATGATTGGTATAATTCAATGAATGAATGTTTTCCAAATGACTATTTCATTATGCTAAAAAAAATGTTGCATGGGTAAAATCCTTTAAAATGCAAGATATATCAATGGATTTTTAATGGAAAAGATTATAAAAAGTTACTTGATATTATAAAAAGTTACTTGATATATTTTCACATTCTTTAATTACACCTAACCTTTAAGACTCTACCTCTTGTTGTGTTTTGATGTAATATCAAATAATTATCTGAAAAAACTGAAAAATATTCTTTTTTCCAACTGCACAGCTGTTTAGTCCATATTCTCTTCATATATCTTGACTAAATGGAACTCAACAGACTGAATGCAGATCTAGATTTGAGAATTCCAGCTGTCTTCTGTTAAGCCATATATTAAAGAAATTTGCAAAAAGGTAAGATGAGGTGCTTTTTGCTAATTTTTTTTCTTTTGGAAAACATAGTTTTTAGTTATGTTAACATGGGATTAATGAGTTTTTGTTATTTTTAAATAAATTGGTGACTAAATATTTTATAAACGTTTCAACTATAATTTCTAGTACAAGCAATCTTCCATCTTCCACTTACACTGTACAATGCTAAACAAAACCTAGGCGCCCTGGAACTCTGTCTCTACTTTTTGCACAGCCTTGTGATAACTCAGGTAAAATCTCTCATATACTTGAGTTTGAGTTAATGTGGTAACATATGAAGTAAGGACCATCTGTAGAGTAAATACTGATAACCCACACAAACACAAATTCCTTGGGGTCCTCAGTAATTTTTTTAAGTGTATAAAGTAGTCCTGTTACCAACATTTGAAAACTGCCATTTACATAAAGATAGTCAGGAGAACAATCAGATAAGCATAGCCTGTTTTTCAAGAAAGTAGAGAGGAGGCTGATGGGGTAGCTACCCCTCCTCACAGAAAGAGAACAAAATCATTAATTCCACTGTTGCTTTAGGGATAAAGAGGAAAGACAGGATTTGAGAGACTTTGAGGTTGCTGATTTGGTAGAAATATATTGTGAATGTCTGAATTTTTAAAGCTGGGTTATTAGGCGAATGATGAGAATGCTATGAACTCAGAGAACCTTTGTTTTTTGGGTTTTTTTTAAACTTTCATCTCACAAGCTTTTTAACATATTAAGCCTGACAGGATTTTTTTTTTTTTTTTTGATCCAGTTACCGAACTTGCTGAGGCTTCTCTTGAAGGAATATGACAACATCAACTCATTTGGTAGACTCTTTTGCTGTGTGTGAGCAAGAATTTTAAGCTGGTATTAATTCAAACAATTTCTATTTTTCCCCTATTTTATTGGAAAATTCTGGGTATGTAGTAAATATGTAGAAAAAGTTTAAAACTTAACTGTAAGATTTTTAAAATTTTAGGGCAGTGTTTGTTTGTAAGCATATTCTAAAAGGAAAAGTTAAAATTGGGCTGGGACATGAGGTAAAGCGTAATGTTTCTATGGGTGTTATTTTTCCCCCTCAGTGCCTTTGATTTACAGTCTTCAGCCTCAGTCACAGTCTGTTGCAACTGTCTGAGCCCTGGTCCCAGAAGACTGCTCTCCCACGCTTCCTCTGGCCATCTGGAACAGCCTTTATGCACCTAATTGACTCCATGACTCTTCTTTTCCCATTTCTGAGCTTCCTGTTTCTTTTCAATCTATGACCTCTCATCTTCCTTCTAATAAAATAATCACATTCTTTCTTCTCTTTTCAAATGCTTAGTCATTCCCTGACTTTAATGTGGCTATTTGTAACCTTCTCAAACCTCTTCCTAGTAATAGCTTGAGATGTCACCTATGACATACTTTCTCATCAGATTCTTATGTGAATTCATGGTCACTGAGTTAAACTCGATATAAATGATGGCATGAAATAGTAGCAATGTTACCCGTTGTTTAAGCCAATGTGCAAAGCATGGAGGACTAATCCTACGTTATAATTTTAATGTAGTACATAGTTTACAAGGCATGTTTGTTTATCACTAGTATCTTTTTGGAACTCACAACAGCTCTACACAGAAGGCAAGGCAAGTATTACAATGTTAATACTATTTCCTTATTTATAAAAGTAAGTAGTGAAAAATTTCTTGATGACTAAGATCATATTTTGCAGAGTCCCTAAAGCCTCGGAGTCCTGCTTTAGTGTTCTTCTCCCTAGTTCATGACATTCCCAAGAAACTTAGAAATTGTTTAAAATGAAAAAAGTCAACCATTCAGTAAGGTACAGGGCAGTTTTCTTTACCACCTATAAAATGTATTATTATTTAAACAAACAAAAACTCAGTAATTTAAATCTCTTCTTTTCATCACTCTGGTTAGGTCATCAGTCCTAACTGGTGGTCTTCTAGTAGTTTCTCAGCACCTAACATTCCCAAAGGTGAGTCAGATATTAAGAAATGCTAAACGTATGGAAATGGTTCAAAGAAAAATAATGACACACAGATTGGAGAAATTTATGTATAAGATTAAAGAAGCATGTGTATTTAATTATGTCTATCTTAGTTGGGAGAGAACGATGAAATCATCAAATAATGCATGATAATGTTTACTGTTTCCCCTAGGATATCATTATTTAAAATAAGATATCAAAGAATTGGGTTTGAATCATATATAATACCCAAATCTGTACATCCTTCTGTCAGCTTTCTGGTATATTTCGTATATATTTCATATATATTTTGTATATTTGCCTTGATGACATCTTTCTCCTGTGGACTCCTGAGACCACAGGAAACCCTGGAAAACTGCTCTGACAATGCTCTCACTTGCTAACAAACATACCTTACACAAAGTTTTACAAATTCACGTTTAGCTAGTGGGACACAGCATGAACTATAAGTCACTAAATGTTACCAAGGTACCAATCTAAGGGGCTCGCTTCCTTATCCATGTATTCTTGGGCCACTATATTGGGAACCATGTCACTTCCTAGAATAAAACATCACCTATGGAATCATTGGGATATTCGGAAAATATATGCTCACTCATTGAACACTGAAAGGAGTGGAATGAGAGTGTCATGTGCAACACTTCCTCACATGACTTGCTGAGCTCAGCTGCCAGGTTTGCAGCCATTTTGCATGACAAACTCTGGTCTGAAGCACCAGGTACAAGGCCTCTACACTGCACCCTATGAGCAAATGAAACTAGATGAAGCACAAAGGAAAAGAGAAAAGAAAAACATATTCCTACTATTAAAGTTAAAAATTGGGGAGGAGAGACAAGATGGAGGAGTAGAAGGACTTGAAGGACTTGAGCTCACTTCCTCTCACGAAAACACCAAACTCACAACTAACTGCTGAACAACCATCAACAAAAAAGACTTGCACCAACCAAGAAAGGTATTCTACATCCAAAGACAAAGAAGAAGCCACGAGACAGTAGGAGGGGCACTTTTGTAATATAATCAAATCCCATATCCTCCAGGTGGGCAACCCACAAACTGGAAAATAATTATATTGCAGAGGTTCTCCCACAGGAGTGAGAGGTCTGAAACCCATGTCAGGCTCCCCAGCCTGGGGGTGGGGCGGGGTCTGGCATTAGGAGGAGGAGCACCCAGAGCATTTGGCTTTGAAGGTGAGTGGGGCTTGAGTTAGTTGGAGCTCCACAGGACTGGGGAAAACAAACAAACAGAGATTCCACTCTTGGAGGGCGTACACAAGCTTTCATGTGCACTGGGACCCAGGGCAAAGCAATGACTCCATAAGAGCTTGGGCCAGACCTACCTGGGGGTGGGTCTTGGAGGGTCTCTTTGTGAGGCAGGGGTTGGCTGTGGCTCACTGTGGGGGCAGGACATTGGTGGCAGAGGCCCCAGGGAATACTCACCACAGTGAGCTCTCCTAGAGGTCACCATTCTGGCACCAAGACCTGGCCTTACCCAACAGCCTGTAGACTCCAGTGTTGGGACACCTCAGGACAAACAACCAACACGGTGGGAACACAGCCCCAGCCCATCATCAGACAGGCTACCTAAAGTCATCCTGAGACAATAGCAGCCTATAAACAAAGCCCTTGACATGGCCCTGCCCACCGGAAGGAAAAGACCCAGCTCCATTCACCGGGGGTCAGCACCAGCCCCTCCCACCAGAAAGCCTGCACAAGCCCCTGGACCCACCTCACCCACCAGGGGCAGATACGACACCAGAACCAATCCTGCATCCTGAGAACGGAGACCACAAACACAGAAAGTTAGACAAAATGAGACATCAGAGAAATATGTTCCAGAAAGAAGGAACAAGGTAAAACCCCAGAAGAAGAACTAAGTGAAGTAGAGATAGGCAATCTATCAGAAAAAGAATTCAGAGTAATGATAGTAAAGATGATCCAAGATCTCCAAAAAAGAATTGAGGCACAGACAGGATACAAGAAATGTTCGTTTAATAAAGAGCTAGAAGCTTTAAAGGACAAACAAACAGAGATGAACAATACAATAACTGAAATGAAAAATACACTGGAAGGAATCCATACCAGAATAAATGAGGCAGAAGAAAGAATAAGTGAGCTGGAATACAGAATGGTGGAAATCACTTCTGTGGAGCACAATACAAAAAGAAGAATGAAAATAAATGAGGACAGTCTAAGAGAGAGACCTCTGGGACAACATGAAATGCACCAACATTTGCATTATAGGTGTCCCAGAAGGAGAAGAGAGAGAGAAACAGCATGAGAAAATATTTGAGGAAATAATAGCTGAAAACTTCCCTAATATGGGAAAGGAAACAGTCCAGGAATCACAGAGAATCCCATACCAGGTAAACCCGAGGTGGAATACCCCAAGACACTTATTAATCAAATTGGCAAAAATTAAAGACATAGAGAAAATATTAAAAGCAACAAAGGAAAAACAACAAATAATATTGAAGGGAATCCCCCAAAAGGTTATCAGCTGATTTTTTCAGAAGGAACTCTGCAGGCCAGAAGGGAGTGGCATGATATATTTAAGGTGATGAAAGGGAAAAACCTACAACTAAGAATACTCAACGCAGCAAGGCTCTTGTTCGGATTTGACAGAGAAATCAAAAGTTTTACAGACAAGCAAAAGCTAAGAGAATTCAGCAACACCAAACCAGCTTTACAACAAATGCCAGAGAAACTTCTTTAGGCAGAAAAGAAAGGGACACAACTAGAAACAAAAATATCACAAATGGGAAAGCTCACTGTTAAAGGCAAACATACAGTAAAGGAAGGAAATCTTCCACACACAAATATGATATAAAAATTAGCACTCGTGAGAAGAGGAGAGTACAAATGCACAATATTCACAGCAACTTTGAACAATCTTGTAAATATATAGATTGCTCTTTCAAAACATCATGGTAACCACAAACCAAAACGCTACAATAGATACACACACAAAAAAGAAAAAGCAATCCAAACACAACACTAAAGATAGCCATCAAGTTGCAAAAGAGGAAAGGAGGAAAAAAGACCTACAAAAACAAATCCAAAACAATTAACAAAATGGCAATAAGTATACACATGTCGATAATTACCTTAAACGTAAATGGATTAAACGCTCCAACCAAAAGATTGGCTGAATGGATACAAAGCAAGACCCATATATATGCTGTCTACCAGAGACCCACTTCAGACCTAGGGATACATACAGACTGAAAGAGGGGATGGGAAAATATATTCCATGCAAATGGAAATCAAAAGAAAGCTGGAGTAGCAATACTCATATCAGACAAAATAGACTTTAAAATCAAGACTGTTACAAGAGACAAGGAAGGGTACTACATACTGATCAAGGGATCAATCCAAGAAGAAGATATAACAATGGTAAATATATATACACCCAACATAGGAGCAACTCAATACATAAGGAAAATGCTAACAGCCACAAAAAGAGAAATCAACAGTAACACAATAATAGTGCAGGACTTTAACACCCCACTTACGTCGATGGACAGATCATCCAGACAGAAAGTCAATAAGGAAACGTAGGCCTTAAAGGACACATTAGACCAGATTGACTTAATTGATATTTATAGAACATTCCATCTAAAAGCAGCAGAATACATATTCTTCTCAAGTATACATGGAACATTATCCAGGATAGATCACATGCTGGGCCACAAAGTGAGCCCTGGTAAATTTAAGAAAATTGAAATCGTATCAAGCATCTTTTCCAACCACAATGCTATGAGATTAGAAATCAAGTACAAGAAAAAAAAAAACTTTAAAAAACACAAGGACGTTGAAGCTAAACAGCATGTTACTAAATAATCAATGGATCACTGAAGAAATCAAAGAGGAAATGAGAAATACCTAGAGACAAGTGACAATAAAAACATGATGACCCAAAACCAATGGGATACAGCAAAAGCTGTTCTAAGAGGGAATTTTATAGCAATACAGTCTTACTTCAGGAAACAAGAAAAATCTCAAATAAACAACCTAACTGTACACCTAAAGCAACTAGAGAAAGAAGAACAAACAAACCCCAAAGTTAGTAGATGGAAAGGACTCATAATGGTCAGAGTAGAAATAAATGAAATAGAGATGAAGAAAACAATAGAAAAGATCAATGAAATTAAAAGCTGGTTCTTTGAAAAGATAAACAAAATTGATAAACCTTTAGCCAGACTCATGAAGAGAAAAAGGGAGAGGGCGCAAATCAATAAAATTAGAAATGAAAAAGGAGAAGTTACAACAGACACCATAGAAATACAAAGCATCGTAAGAGACCACTACAAGCAATTTATGCCAATAAAATGGACAACCTAGAAGAAATGACAAATTCTTATGAAGGTACAATCTTCCAAGCCTGAACTGGGAAGAAATAGAAAATATGAACAGACCAATTACAAGTACTGAAATTGAAACTGTGATTAAAAGACTTCCAACAAACAAAAGTCCAGGACCAACTGGCTTCACAGGCAAATTCTAGAAAACATTTAGAGAAGCACTAACACCTATCCTTCTCAAACTCTTCCAAAAAATTGCGGAGGATAGAATACTCCCAAACTCATTCTATGTGGCCACCATCACCCTGATACCGAAACCAGACAAAGATACCACAAAAAAAGAAAATTACAGCACAATACCACTGATGAACATACATGCAAAAATCCTCAACATAATACTAGCAAACCAAATCCAACAATACATTAAAAGGATCATACAACATGATCAAGTAGTACTTATCCCAGGGATACAAGGATTCTTCAATATATGCAAATTAATCAGTGTGATATACGACATCAATAAATTGAAGACTAAAAACCATATGATCTTTGATGATGGCCATTGCAGCTCTATTTACAATAGCCAGGACATGGAAGCAACCTAAGTGTCCATCAACAGATGAATGGATAAAGAAGATGTGGCACGTATATACAATGGAATATTACTCAGCCATAAAAAGAAACGAAACTGAGTTATTTGTAGTGAGGTGGATGGACCTAGAGTCTGTCATACAGAGTGAAGTAAGTCAGAAAGAGAAAAACAAATACCGTATGCTAACACATATATATGAAATCTAAAAAAAACAAAACGGTTCTGAAGAACATAGGGGCAGGACAGGAATAAAGATGCAGACGTAGAGAATGGACTTGAGGACACAGGGAGGGGGAAGGGTAAGCTGGGACAAAGTGAGAGAGTGGCATGGACTTATATATACTACCAAATGTAAAATAGACAGCTAGTGGGAAGCAGCCGCATAGCACAGGGAGACTAGCTTGGTGCTTTGTGACCACCTAGCGGGGTGGGATAGGGAGGGTGGGGAGGGAGATGCAAGAGGGAGGAGATATGGGGATATATGTATATGTATAGCTAACTCACTTTGTTATAAAGCAGAAACTAACACACCATTGTAAAGCAATTATACTCCAATAAAGATGTTAAAAAAAAAACCCAAAACATAGGATTATTAATTTAAAAAAAAAAGAATCCAAATTGGAAAAGGTGTTTGCAGGTGACATGATACTATACATAGAAAATCCTAAAGATGCTACCAGAAAACTACTAGAGCTCATCAGTGAATTTGGTATGGTTACAGGATGCAAAATTAATACACAGAAATCTCTTGCATTCCTATACACTAACAATGAAAGATCAGAAAGAGAAATTAAAGAAACAATCCCATTCACCATCACATCAAAAAGAATAAAATAATATAATCTCCAAAATATACAAACAGCTTATGTAGCTCAACATCAAAAAAACAAACAACCCAGTCAAAAAATGGGAAGAACACCTGAATAGGTATTTCTCTAAAGAAGACATACAGATGGCCAAGAGGCACATGAAAAGATGCTCAATATCACTAATTATTAGAGAAATGCAAATCAAAACTACAATGAGGTATCACCTCACAGTGGTCAGAATGGCCACCATCAAAAATTCTACAAACAGTAAATGCTGGAGAAGGTATGGAGAAAAGGGAATCCTTGTACACTGTTGGCTGGAATGTAAATTGGTACAACCAGTATGGAGAACAGTATGGAGGGTCCTTAAAAAACTAAAAATAGTACTACCATATGATCCAGCAATCCCACTCCTGGACATATATATGGAGAAAACTATAGTTCGAAAAGATACATGCACCCCACTGTTCACTGCAGCACTATTTCTAATAGCCAAAGCATGGAAGCACTCTAAATGTCCATCAACAGAGGAATGGATAAGATGTGGTACATATATACAATGGAATATTACTCAGCCATAAAAAAGAATGAAATAATGCCGTATGCAGCAACATGGATGGACCTAGAGATTATCATACTAAGTCAAGTAAGTCAAACAGAGAAGGACAAGTATCATATGATATCATGTATACGTGTAATCTAAAAAAATGATACAAATGAACTTATCTACAAAACAGAAACAGACTCACAGAAAACAAAATTATGGTTACCAAAGGGGAAAAGTTGGGGGGAGGGATAAATTAGGAGTTTGGGGTTAACATATACATACTACAATACATAAAGGAGATAATCAACAAAGACCTACTGCATAGCACAGGGAACTCTACCAATAATCTGTAATAACCTAATGGGAAAAGAATCTGTAAAAGAATTGCTATATGTGTATGTAAAACTGAATCACTTTGCTGTATACCTGAAACCAAGACAGCATTGTAAATCAGCTATACTCTAATATAAAATAAAAATTAAATTATAAAAAATAAAGTAATAGAATGAGACAATCAGTTTTCCTGTTCTTGAATCAAGTGCACATTTTTGTATTGTTCTTCTATGTGCTTTTACTTTCTCCTTTTCTCTGACTTTTCTTCTGCTTGCCAGAAAGTGACATTTGAATTTTTCTGAACCTATTATTTCCAAATACTCAGCCAACCCTTGTTTCAGATTACATTAGCTGGTAATGTAATCCTCTTGTGTTGTCTTGTGGTCTTCATGGATTATGTATTTTTTATAGTTATGTGCATAGGGAACTAATTTTGATTACAATGGGGGAATGATGGAATAACCTTACAGTTTCTGTGTTTACCTTTTTGTCCAACAATTTTGATGTTGTGTGTGCTGTATAAATAGATGTATTCACATTTTATTCCAAATTGATTGTACTTGGCCATACAATAATATGATCATGAATTTATGGAGTGCCTATTAAGTGACATGCACTATTTTACACACTGGAGATACAGAAGTAAATCAGGTGCATTCACTTCTCCATATTAGCTCACTGTCTTCAAGTTTCAAGAGCACTTACCACATCATGTTACCACTATGTGTCTCAGCTAGACAGAAGCATTGTATGTCATGAGAAGATACAGGATAGAGCAACTAACCCAACCCAGGTAACAGAGAAGTCTTCCTTGTGTAGAGTACACTGTTTCTGTAACAGCTTTCATTTATCTAACACTTTCTGGCTGACAAAATGTATTCTCATTTGGCCATTTTGAAAATGTTTGTGGCATAGAGATTATTCATTGCTATGTTTTGCCCTTGAGAAAGCAGATGTATGACACAGTTTATGAGACTAGTTTAAGGTCACAAAAAGGATAAGGCAATGAGACTTAGGCCTGTATTTTCTGTCTAGGAGTACAAAATTCTTCTATTGTGCCATGTCTAGAAGCCATTCTCTCTTGGCATTTTTAGAGTCCATGCTTTTATCATGGCAAAAGATAATACTGCTTCTCAGAGGCCTGCATCTAAATGAAAACTGAAGAAAATAGTTTCCATCTGTAGCTCACATTTTCATCAGAGGGGCTACTGAGAAGTTCTTTAGCATTACTAGTAGGTACATTCTAAAGAAAAATTGTGCAATTTCCATCCATTTTTCCTTTCATTTACTTTGGACTCACTCTAAGAACATCATCTACTTTTCTTTATATGCACCCTGACATCCACCTTAACAAAACATTCTGTCCTGTCCTTTCTGTTATTAATTCCTCTAGTGAACTGGTACCATTTTTTTTTTTTCATTTTTCCATTTTGGGTAAATGTGTACTTATAAAGAAAGCCTAGAGGGAGATTTGCTTCTGTACAGAATAAAGACAGACAAGCTGGCCATTATAGCTCTATGCCTGCCTAGAGAAATGCATCAATCATTTTCTAAGTAAGTGAGTAAAAATATATAAAAATTTAGTTGAAAGGACTGTACTTAGTATCTGTTTATGCAAGTCTCTAATCCCTCTGATGTTTCGTTATGTCCCTGTTGGAAGAAGAGAGATCCAAACAGTTGAGAGCTGTAACTGACTGGGCAGATGGAAGTCTTCACTTTAAGCTTTATAAACACCTGTTTTTGAAATTGGAGACCAGTATTTTATATTCCTTTTCATGCAATATCCTCATGTCTGTATTCTTACTCGTAATGCCCAGAGATTGCACCCACTGGAATATTCAGTTTTTCATCATGGAACCTGACGTCCTGAACTGTCACTGAACAGTTGGGTTGAATGTCACCCACACCCTAGAAGAGGGATTAAATGGCATTTCAAAACAAGAGCTAAGTGTCTGTGGCAGCATAGGTATTTCTCAGTGGCTGACAGAATGATGTGACTATAGATTGCCTAAGTGAAACAGATTTGGTAGAACAGTTTCAATTATGTACCCAAAGAAAGGTTTTGGATCAAATGCAGTTCAGTGAGTTTGAAAGCAGGTGTAAATGTAGGGGAACCAAGAATTGTAGACCATGTAATTATTTGAAAATGTTCATCATCCAATATACTTTGAAGATTATAGACAGGGGCTAGCCTTGTTAAATAAGTTATGATTTAAAAATTGCATTTTGGGCTAAACTCAAAGGAAGGACAAATTATCATTGTTGTGCTTTACTTTAAAAATGAAATTAAATGCACCGTGTGGCAGTGTAATAGTTTACATATATTATTAGGGCAAAATTTTATGTTTTCCTAATTTAATTAGCTGAAAAAATAAAACTAGAATTTCTCCAATTTCTTTACATATCTTGACTTTGATTTAAAATTGTTTTCTCCCATGTCAAAAGATGTCTTTTTTTTTTTTTTTTTTTTTTTTTTTTTTTTTGTGGTATGTGGGCCTCTCACTGCCGTGGCCTCTCCCGCTTGCGGAGCACAGGCTCTGGACGCGCAGGCCCAGTGGCCATGGCTCATGGGCCCAGCCGCTCCGCGGCATGTGGGATCCTCCCAGACCGGGGCATGAACCCGTGTCCCCTGCATCGGCAGGCGGACTCTCAACCACTGCGCCACCAGGGAAGCCCTCAAAAGATGTCTTTAATTATTTATCCATTCAACAGATATTTGTGAATACCTGACAGTTGTTTGTCCTCCCTAGAAAATATACCAACACAAACAAACTGGTGATGTTGAGAACCACCTACATTAATAAATGGTTGTCTTCCTCCCTTGAGAATAAAATGAGCCGAGTGAACTTATCAATAAATCCTAAAATAACAAAGGACGTGAAAGAAAATTATACCTATCATAGTCTGCTATTAGCATGAATATCAGCTAATATCACCTTATTCATCAGAGGAAAATTCCTGAGATGCTTTTTTGCCTTCTAAATATATGTCTATTGTTTTGCCTTATTTTCATGTAGAAGCCAATTTAAAGATTCTTTAGGCTTCAATGAGCAGAAGTCTTTTGACTCATGAAATAATGTCAATCCACAAAGCCAACATTTCCCAGTATTGTCATTCATTAAATGCACGGTTATAAAAACTGAGACTGGGTTATGAAGGAATAATTTGAAGACAGCAAAAGAAACATCTACTTCTACTCCAACCTCCCAAAACATAGAACAACTGTTACAGGTGAAAATTTCCCACAGACTAAAAAACAAAACAGAAAAACCTACTCTTTAATTTAAAGATGTGAGAGCCCAAAATGTACCATATATTGCTCTTGATAGAGAGAAAGATGGCGCTCAGCTTCACTGCCTGCACACTGTCCAGGCTCACCAAAATATAACTTGTTGCTCTGAGGAAATAGGTGCTCTTCTATATTGCTAGTGGGGATGCAAATTGATTCTATACCTATTGCAGGAAAGTTGGTAATATCTAACAAAACCACATTTTTCTTTTGATACAGTAACCCTGCTTTTAGAAATTGATCTTGAGGATATACCACACCAACAATGCAAAATTATGTGTGCACACATATATAGTCCTACAGACACAGGAAACAAACTTATGGTTACCAAAGAGTAGGGAGGGTGGAATAAATTAGGAGTTTGGGATTAACACATACACCCTACTATATAGATCACCAATAAGGACCTACTGTATAGCACGGTGAATTATACTCAATATTTTATAATAAACTATAAGGGAAAAGAATCTGGAAAAAATAGATACATATGTATGTATAACTGAATCACTCTGCTGCACACCTGAAACAAAATATGCACATAGTGGAGCACTACACAGGCATGCAACAGAATGAGGAAGGTCTCTATGAACTGACAGAGTGTGAGTTCTAGGAAAAATTGTTAAATTAAAACATAAACTTTAAAAGTGCTTATATAGTGTGCTAGTCTTCATGTAAGAAAAGGAAATATCAGAAGAACGTGTATCTGTTTTTCATTTCAAAGAGAAACTCAGGATAGAAAATAAAGATTGAGGTTAGGTGGTGGCAGTAATAGTATTGAAGGGAGGGAATGACACCTCTGAGGCATCTTTTATTACATTTTTGAATTTGAAAATATGTTAATACTCTTTAAAATAGAAAAATGAAATTAAATCAATAAAAATAGGAAGGAGTGGAACAAAAAATGAAAACAAACTGAAACAAATATTAATCCTGTTTGTATTGCAAGTGAAGACTATACCCAAGCTGAAGCGATAAAGAATTCATCAAAGGAAGGAGAGAGGAAGGAAGGAAGGAGAAAGAGAGGCAAGGAGGGGAGAGAGGAAGAAAGGGAAGGACAGAGGGAGGAGAGAAGGAAGACAGAAAAATAGAGAAAAGAATGAATCCAAGTAATTTGTGAACACAGTATTTGACTATATAATATCAGTTTGGGGCAGGGTTGGATGTAGAAAAGGGAAGAGTTGGTAAGGAGTCCTGAATTTATTGTAGCGTGCTTGTTTATTACAGTGGTACAGGTGAAGCAATTCTGAACTATTTTGCATCTAATATTGGATTGAACAAATGTCACTGTATTGATTTTGCTGGGAACCAGGGTTCTCACTGTGAAGACAGAGAAATTCAAATATAGAATGGGGGATGGTATTCCTGTGAATTGGAATTGAAGGATTTGTGTGAATTTTATATTTGTATGTACATGTGTATATTTATATGCACATGTAAATATATACATGTTACTGTATTTGTATTACGTATATATGTATTCGGGTATTTCTTAGATAAGTCCCCTGAGATGGCCAAGAAGTAAAGACACCCAAGAGCAGCGAGCATACCTGGTGCTGAGGTTTTAGTCTCTAATACTATTCCTCACTAAAAGGAACAAAGACTTCAGAGAAAAGGCTTCTTTCAGGGTTGGGACAGAGAGGGTACAAGATGATAAGGCTCATTTTGCTATAACAGAGTAAAGGAAGCGCCACAAAAATGATCAGAGAATGTCACAAGGACACTTGTTGGGACAGCTTAAAGGGGCTCCAACTAGCCAATTTAAGACAGTTTGAACATCAAAATAATTAAATACAGTAAAAAAAAATTAAATCATGGAAAAATAGGAATTCATGTCCATACCAAATATGAACAGGATGAATAAGCACATAAATAAACAGAGTAGAATGGAGGGTTCTTGCTTACAACAGAATATAATGGTTTGCTGACAAATGCAGAATAAAATCATTATTTTGTAACCATCAGGCTGAATTAGATCAAACAAGATTCATCAATGAATGCTAAATCAAGGGAAAATTTTGATGAGGATCAAGATATGTACATGGTCTACGGTATCTCCCCATGGACTACTTATTAGTTGCAAGAAGAAAAAACAATAATTATACAGTGAAGAAATCAAATAACACTTGGAGCAGGTGGATCACAATTAACATAACTAACAAGAGACAGGTGGTCATATGTGGCTCCAGATGTGACGCCCTGAGGACACAACTTCACTATTCAATATCCCAGCAGAGAATGCATATTCTAAATTTAATCATGACGAAGTATTAGCCAAACACACAATGAGAAGCTTTTTTTCCAAAGGGAGAGGCTATATTCTTCAAAATACGTCTACAGATAGAGCAAATACAATTAGGTAAAATGCTAATGACAGGTGCACTGGGTGAAGAATATAAGGGTGTTCTGCGTACCATTTTTATTTTTACAAAGTTTTATTACCTTGACATAATTTCCAACTCAAAACTTAGTGAAAAAGTATAGTCTGGTAGTCAGTACTTCCTGTTCACAGACAAGAAGCTGAGCAATAATAGAGGATTTTTCTTGACTGATCAAATTTCTCTTTGTAGACATGAGAAGAAAACCAGAATGGCCTGAGATTAGAGACAAACCAATCTGCCCAAAGATAAGAAGTAAAATAAACAAATTGAAAAATGATGCTCGAAGAAAGCTATATATTTAAGCTAATGGAGAAGAATAATTCAGGGAAATTCTGATTAATACTGTGATAGAAATTTTTGAAAAGGTATTAAAAATTTTAGCAGCTATGATGTAAATAGAATAATCAGAGGATAAGAATATAATTCCTGGAAATCCAACGTGTGTTTGCCAAAATGAAACAGTTTAATAGGAGACCTAGAAAAGAGACTCAAGCAAATATTTTATTTCAAAGAACAAAATTTCAGAGATGAAAAATCTAAGAGAAAAGTTAGGACATATAAAGCAATATGAGAAACACAAGAAAATACATGAAATTTAACCTTCTTCTAATAGCTTTCGCAAAAAGAGAGAACAAAGAAAATTAAGATGTATTGTGAGACTGGGAGAAGAAGTCAAAGAAATAACAAAGAAATTTCCCATATCTGAAAAAAGTTTCATAACCTTCAAGACATCTACTGAATGGCTAGTACAATGAGTGACAAAGATCCACATCTAGACATATCAGAGTGAAACTGTAGAACACAAGGAGTAAAGAAGATAATAAAAAACTTCTGAAAGAGATATAGAAGAAAGAATGTACAGATTTCATATAAAGGGCAGAAAATCTTTCATAAGATATTAAATTAGCAAAAGGTACCAGAATACAATGTAGCAGTGCCTTCAATATTTCAGGAGAAATAAACTTGTATTATTCACCCTTAAATCATTAAACAAGAGCATGAGACAACAGTTGTATTTTTTAACAATTTACTTCCTTTGAATCAATTTTGAAATCTCAACTTCAGTAAAACTGATAAAGAGATTTAAATAAGAGTGTTTTAAGAGACTTGGGCAACAAGAAACAATAATTAAACTAGATCAGGAATTAAAATAAATTCCAAGATTATTTCCATGCATAAGTTCCAGAAAATAAGTTCATGTTCATAAAGTAGGTTACATTATACAGAAGCACAAGTTTCTTTAATCAGTAAGAAAACATAACAAATAAGTAGAAACTCTAGGTAAATGAAAGACCTATGCAGGACGTTTATAGTCTAACCTTTTAAAAAAAAACAGATGACACAAATACATAGTATTAACATAGGAGAGCAGTTGTATGAATGGTGATAAATGCACAGTTGTGTAAACCAACACCACATTCAATACACAGAACTCTTCCCTCACACCCAAATTATTCACTTACCCTGTCCGTCTTTAGTCACCTACTTTCCCACCCTTAATGTCTAGAAAACACTGATCTATTCTTTTCTCTTAAAATTTTGCCTTTTCTACTTATGCTAAGTGAAGTAAGTCAGACAGAGAAAGACAAATACTGTACGGTCTCACTTATATGTAGAATCTAAATTTTTGTTTAAAAAAAAAACACAACAAACTCATAGAAAAAGAGATTAGTCTTGGGGTTACTAGAGGCTGTGTGTGGGGGGAGGGAGAATTGGAGGAAGGTGGTCAGAAGGTTAACTCCCAGTTATAAGATACACGAGTACAAGGGTTGTAATGTATAACATGATGACTATAAGTAACACTACTGTGTGATATATAGGAAAGTTGTTTAGAGAGTAGCTCCTAAGAGTTCTCATCACGAGGAGATTTCTTTCCCCTTTTCTTTTTATTGTATCTCTATGAGATGATGGATATTAACTAAACCTATTGTGGTAATTATTTCACAATATATGTAAATCAAATCATCATGCTGTACATTTTAAATTTATACAGCGATGTATGTCAATTATTTCTCAATAAGAATGGAAAAAAAACTGCCTTTTCCTGAATGTTGTATATAAATTCAATCAAAGAATATGTAATCTTTTGGGTCTGGCTCCTGTCACGAACCATAATGTATTTGAGATTTATATGTTATTGCATGTAATCAGTTTGTTCTTTTCATTGCTCTATAGGGCGGATATACCACACAATTTGCCTATCCATTCACCAGCTGAAGGACTTTTCAGTTGTTTCAAGTTATTCTGAGTAAAGCTGTTAAAAATACTTGCATACACGTTATTGTGTGTATGTGAATTTTATGTCCCAAATGATTGCTGATGCTGAGCATTTTTCATGTGCTTATTTATTTTTTTTTGCGGTGTATGGGCCTCTCACTGTTGTGGCCTCTCCCGTTGCGGAGCACAGGCTCTGGACGCGCAGG
Organism: Neophocaena asiaeorientalis asiaeorientalis; assembly: GCF_003031525.2. Classification (NCBI taxonomy): domain Eukaryota; kingdom Metazoa; phylum Chordata; class Mammalia; order Artiodactyla; family Phocoenidae; genus Neophocaena; species Neophocaena asiaeorientalis. The sequence continues at coordinate 1,532,458 of NW_020173108.1, forward strand.
CCCAGCAGCCATGGCTCACGGGCCCAGCCGCTCCGTGGCATGTGGGATCCTCCCGGACCGGGGCACGAACCCGTGTCCCCTGCATCGGCAGGTGGACTCCCAACCACGGTGCCACCAGGGAAGCCCTCATGTGCTTATTTTATTTGCCATTTGTATGACTTTGGTGAAGTGTCTGTTAAAATCTTTTGCCCATTTTTATTGTATTGTTTTCTTATTGTTGAGTTTTGAGAGCTCTTTATGCTGAATACAAGTCCTTGGTCACATATGTAACATGCAAGTATTTTCTTCTAGTGTTTGGCTTGTTTTCTTTCATTTAACAGTGTCTTCCAAAGAGCAAAACTTATAATTTTATGAAATCCAATTTTTCACCTTTTTTGTATCTAATAATTGTTTGCCTAACCCAAATGTAGCAATATTTTTTCCTATTTTTTTCTAAAAATTTTATAGTAGCACCTTTTACATTTAGCTGTGTGATAAATTTCAAGTTAATCTCTGCATAAACTGGAAGGCATTGGGTTCATTCAGAGAAGAGATTGAGAATATTAAGATCAGATAATATCAGACCATGAGTTCTAGAGATCACTATGGAAAAATTTGAGAGATTGAGGAGGGATGGAGGTTTGATTTGGATTAAAGGATATAAGAGATACAGCTAAGGAAGAATCCTCTGGTAAGTGACCGCAGGGTGAGCTGTGTTTCTTGTTTTCATTGTGTCAACTATGAGGTGAAGCATAGGTAATGATGGTCTTTTATAGATATTCATGTGTAAGGTGGTAAGCACTGGGATGTTCTAGAATTGGTTTGTGTGACACCACAGATCGTCTCTGTCATGCCTAAGTCCTCTGCCTGAAGCCTCAGTCTATCCTTTCACTTCCTAGCCAGAAGAGTTATAGAAATGGCCTGTGTCATTCTTTTGGTCATTTGCCAGATGGATGCTACTTTTATTGCCACCATTACCTGTAGAGAAGCCCTACACGATAGAGTTGTCAACAGTAGACACACAGAGGCTCTCTGCTCCTCAGTGATTAACCTCAGGGCATGGTCACACTTGGCAACAGCAAAGGTATTAAGCCTCTGAGGGGAGGAAAGTGTTTTCATAAAGAGTAAAGGAGTTCCCTGGGAACCTTATTTAGTCACTTACTGAATGGGGCTGTTGAGAGGCCTGGACCATACCCTCTGGAAACTCAGCCAATGGCTGTGTGGAGACTGGCAAGCATCGAAGTGGACAATAGTATCAGAATGTTCATATATAACCAAAGGGAGACACAAAGATATGTATATGAATAATGCACCTTTCCAAAAGAGCAAATAACATTTAGGGAGAAAAATATTACAAAAGAGGAAAGAGGATGAGACTCATGTCCCATTGGAGTATAAGTTGAAACAAAAGTTCTGCCCAAAGAAGAAGCAACCAGTGTATTTTGGTGAGTTTGGCCAGCATTATTATTTAAATTCTTTGCACATGGAACACTCTCTAGGAGAGATCACATGCTGGGCCCCAAAGCAAACGTCAGTAAATTTAAGAAAACTGAAATCATATCAAGCATCTTTTATGACCAAAACAGTGTGAGATTAGAAATCGACTACAAAAAAACCCCCACAAAACACAAAAGACTGTAAAAAACACAAATACGTGGAAGCTAAACAATATATTCAATATTATTAACCAACAAATAGATCACTGAAGAAATCAAAGAGGAAATAAAAAAATACCTAGAGACAAATGAAAATGGACATGACGATCCAAAACCTATGGGATGCAGCAAAAACTGTTCTGAGAGGGAAGTTTATAGCGATACAATCTTACCTAGAAGAATCTCAAATAAACAACCTAACTGTACACCTAAAGCAACTAGAGAAAAAAGAACAAACAAAACCCAAAGTTAGCGGAAGGAAAGAAATCATAAACATCAGAGAGGAAATAAATGCCATACAGATGAAGAAAACAATAGAAAAGATCAATGAAACTAAAAGCTGGTTCTTTGAAAAGATAAACAAAATTGATAAACCTTTGGGCAGACTCATCAAGAAAAAAAGGGAGAGGGCTCAAATCAATAACGTTAGAAATGAAAAAGGAGAAGTTACAAAAGATACCACAAAAATACAAAGGATCATAAGGGACTACTACAAGCAACTATATCCAAAAAAGAAAAAAAAAAGTCTTCAAAGTGGTCAATTTGCTGACATGCCAAGGTTTATGAAAGAGGACAGTGAGATAAAGCATATTCTTGGGGTAGAAAAGTTGTTACAAATAGATAAATGTATTCAATGCTAATAATTCCCAAAGATCCACGGTAAATAGTTCATCAAGGTGTACTTGGCCTTTATTTCATCTCAGTAACCCTAATACAAGTGATTCCTAATGCTAAAAAAAGTTGAGACAAAATTATATGTTTCTAGAACTGCATTATAGTAGAATTATGATATGTTTGCCTACATTACTTTTCTATTGCTGTGAACAAGGTATGTCAAAATTAGCAGTTTAATTATAATGTCTGCTTATCAGCTCACAGTACTTACATAGCAGGTCTGGGCCTGAGGTAGCTGGCCTGAGCCTCAGGGTTTTAGTCAGAAATCAGGTGCCAGCAGGACTTTGGGGAAGAACCTGCTTCCAAACTCAGGCTGTTGGCAGAACCAGCTTCTTATGGTTATAGGCTTAGGTCCTGTTTTCTTGCTGGGTGTTGGCTGGGGTGCTTTCAGATCTTAGATGGTGCTCACATTCCTTGCCACCCGCTTCCCCCTCCAGCCTCAGTGTTTGAATCTTCAAAGCCAGAGACAGAGAATCTCCCTCACATGGAATTCCTCTTGCAGCTTGTTTCTTTAAGTGCTCACCTGATTAGGTCAGGGCCAAGGAGGATAATCTCCCTTCACAAATCTTATCACAAGAGTGATATGTCAACATATTTACGGGTCCACCCACACTCAGGATGGAAGAGATCGTAGAAGAATGTGAGTCACTGGGGTCTCCTTAGAATATGACCTAATACACTGCATCATATATGTAGGGCACTGGAGCAAAAGATAATTATTTTTATAAGTTAATTTAGAGCAAAGAGAAATTCATTTTAAGTTTTCTAAAGCTGTGTGAGAATACTGGGGATGAATCATGTCCAGTGAGATTCCACCACTGTGGGTCAGTCACAGTGGAAGCCTAAACTGCATTGTTTTAGTCGTTCAGGGAAGAAGATGGGTCACTAAAAAGAGAAGATAATTCAAGTATAAGATAATTACTGTATGTGAGTGAAATTAGAAAGATACAAAGTCATTGTTTTTTGTGGATTTCTTCTCTCCTGATTCTTTCCATTCCACTCTCTGTTGAGGCGTTCACTGAATCTGGCTTCCTGAGACTTGACATCTCCTTCAAAAGGATGTCTTTTATTGAACCATCTGTGACTAACCCAATGTTAACTGGATAATCACTAAAAATGGGTTAAGGAGGGCTTATGAAGATGCCTCCTTTATGCCAAAATAAATGTTTTGATAGAGGCCTTTAAAAACTTAATCAGAACATATGAATTTCTCGTATAGGTAATGGTGATGATGGAGCTGGAACCTGATTTATTCAGTAAACTGGACTCAGCTTGATGCTAGAAGGAAGGAACATTAATTATTTTTTACATCTGCTATTTTTAATCAGCTCTAGGGGATGTACCTTTCCTCCCAGAATGAAATCTAAGAAAATCTCACTGCTTTTCTCGACATCCTCAAACAATATATTAATGGCTCTACTTTTGAAATAATAATTTTTTTCAGTCCGTATAATATAAAAACTACAAACTATCATCCATCTTAAAACCTCTTGAGATTTCAGACGATTTGTGGTCCAGTTATTATTGTTCTATAATAAATTACTTTAAAACTGATCTGTCTAAAGCAACTATTTTATCTTGCTTATTGCCTTATGGATCAGGAACTTGGAAAAGACTCAGCTGGGCGGTTTTCACTTGGGCTTTTTTATGCAATGGTGGTTAGATGCTGGCTCTGATAGTCGCCCTCTGAAGGCTCACCTGGGTGGATGTCCAGGATGGCTCACTCACCCGGCTGGCAACTGATGCTGCCTACTTTCTGTGTGCTCAGCAGTGGCTGTTGAAAAGGATGCCTATATGCAGCTATTCCATGTGGCTTGAAGACTGAGCAATTGTTTGGAGTTCAGGGTTCAAAAAAAAAAAAAAGGAATATCCCAGAGGAAACCTGAAAGCTGCATTGCACTTATAGCTTAGCGTAGGGCATCATATAGCTTCACTTCTGCCAGATCCTTTTGATCAAAAGAGTCATAAGCCACGCAAATTCAAAGAGACTGGATATATTACTTCTTGACTGGAAGATACCAAAGAAATTTGTGACCATAGATTAAAACTATCACAGCTCCCTTCTACAAGGAGACAGCTTGCTCACCAGAACGACGTATATTGCCCTTATATCACTGGAAGGTCAGCTGGCTCCCAATGCTGCCTGTCTCCTCTCTTTAATCCCCTACAACCAGGTCCCAACCCTCCCAAGGCTTTTAACTTTAGATCTCAACACATGTTTAGGTATCAACCTACACATTCACAAAAATTCAGAGGTTGCAAGAGAAATCCTCTAAGCACTTCTTTTGGCTTTATGTGATGGGGAATCACCCTTCTCCCGTGGTGTGTGTGTGTGTGTGTGTGTGTGATTGTGTGTACACTGAAACTAGTATACTAACAATCCTTTCCAAAGAAATCTGAAGGACTTTTTTAAACTTCATGTTGATCTTTACTAATATAGGCTTGAGTGGTGATGTGCTAAGTGTCCCCAAACCGTTTCAAAATCTCCTATCATCCTATGAACTAAATCTGGCAATCGCCTGAAATACAAACAGCATTATATGACATTTCAGTATCATATAACAGATCTATACTTCTAATTATCTAGGTACCTTATTTTTTACTTATACAGAAACCTAAAAAATAAAATATTTAATGTTGCCTCTTAATAATACACCACTTTTGAGCTCTAGTAGTTTTCTGGTAGCATCGTTAGCATTTTCTGTATATCAATGAATCCAGTAAAGTTGCAGGATACAAAATCAATACACAGAAATCTCTTGCATTCCTATACACTAACAATGAAAGATCAGAAAGAGAAATTAAGGAAACAATCCCATTTACCATCACATCAAAAAGAAGAAAATACCTTGGAATAAACCTACCTAAGGAGGCAAAAGACCTATACTCTGAACACTATAAGACACTGATGAAAGAAAATGAAGATGACACAGATGGAAAGATATACCATATTCTTGGATTGGAAGAATCAATATTGTCAAAATGACTATACTAACCAAGGCAATCTAGAGTTTCAATGCAATCCCTATCAAATTGCCAATGGCATTTTTCACAGAAATAGAACAAAAAACCTTAAAATTTGTATGGAAACACAAAAGACCCCAAATAGCCAAAGCAATCCTGAGAAAGAAAAACAGAGCCGGAGGGATCAGATTCCCTGACTTCAGACTATACTACAAAGCTGTAGTCATCAAAAGTATGGTACTGGCACAAAACAGAAATATGGGTCAATGGAACAAGATAGAAAGCCCAGAAATAAACCCATGCACCTATGGTCAATTAATCTAAGACAGGGAGACAAGAATACACAATGGAGAGAAGATAGTCTCTTTAATAAGTGGTGCTGGGAAAACTTGACAGCAACATGTAAAAGAATGAAATTAGAACATTCTCTAACTACATACACAAAAATAAACTCAGAATGATTCAAAGGTCTAAATGTACGTCCAGACACTATAAAACTCTTAGAGGAAAACATAGGCAGAATACTCTTTGACATAAGTTGTGGCAATATCTTTTGGATCCACATCCTAGAGTAATGAAAATAAAAACAAAAATTTAAAAATGGGACCTAATTAAACTTAAAAGCTTTTGCACATTAAAGGAAACCATAAACAAAATGAAAAGACAACCCACAGAATGAGAGAAAATATTTGCAAACTAAGCGACCAACAAGGGATTAATCTCTAAAATATACAAACAGCTCAATATCAAAAAACAAAAAACCCAATCAAAAATGGGCAGGAGATCTAAATAGACATTTCTCCAAAGAAGACATACAGATAGCCAAGATGCACATGAAAAGATGTCCAATGTAGCTAATTATTAGAGAAATGCAAATCAAAACTACAATGAGGTATCACCTCACACCGGTCAGAAAGGCCATCATCAAAAAGTCTACAAACAATAAATGCTGGAGAGGGTGTGGAGAAAAGGGAACCCTCCTACACTGTTAGTGGGAATGTAAATTTGTACAACCACTATGGAGAACAGTATGGAGGTTCCTTACAAAACTAAAAACAGAACTACCATACGATCCAGCAATCCCACTCCTGGACATATATCCAGAGAAAACCATAATTTGAAAAGATATATGCACCCCAATGTTCATTGCAGCACTATTTCCAAATAGCCAAGACATGGAAGCGACCTAAATGTCCACGAATGGTTAAAGAAGATGTGATACATACATACAATGGAATATTACTCAGCCATAAAATAGAATGAAATAATGCCATTTGCAGCAACATGGAAGGATCTAGAGATGATCATACTAAGTGAAGTAAGTCAGACAGAGAAGGACAAATATTATATGATATTACTCTTATGTGGAATCTAATTTTTAAAAAATGATATAAATGAACTTATTTGCAAAACGAAAACAGACTCACAAATTTCAAAAACAAACTTGTGGTTACCAAAGAAGAAAGTGGGGGGAGGGGGATAAACTGGGAGCTTGGGATTGACATACACACACTACTATATCTAAAGTAGATAATCAACAAGGACCTATTGTAAAACACAGGGAACTCTGCTCAATATTCTGTAATAACCTATATGGGAAAAAAATCTGAAAAAGAATGAATATATGCATATGTGTAACTGAATCACTATGTTGTACACCTCAAACTAACACAACATTGTAAATAAACTATACTCCAATAAAATTTTTTAAAAAACCAGTTTTATCTGAAGAAAGCCGTGCCAACAAATTTGGTGCATCTTCTTTTCTCCTCAAAAACAGTTTCAATGTTTTGTTATTTATGATAGAAAGATCCACATGAAGTACAGCAAGCAGACGAGAAGGCTGTCAACCATTCGAGTTGCCCAATACCAGGAGCTTTTTAATAGGCAATATCTTAATAGAAGCTTAGATATACATTTTTATTTTTTTGCTGTATTAATATAAAAGTTTATTAGAGGTCATGCTGTGTAATAAATGACTCATCATTATATTGGAGATTTATTTGAAATTAGAATAAGCCTGGAAGTTCATATCACTTATCTCTTTTCTAAAAATTCAATACAGACTGCACAAGGTATGGAAACAGGAAGTAGTCAAAGAGCACTTCGCAGCCCCAATCTATAGCTCCCTAGAGGTTTAGAACATATGCCAAGGAGACTCCACAGTTTATATTGATCACATTAACCCCTTGATACATAAAGTCATTCATATTATAGAGTAGTTGGTTTAGAAGAACTTGGCACTAATAAAGAAAAAAAATGTATATATGCAAGAAATAGTTTCCAAACTTTAATTTATCTAGAAAATGTATCATGTATTATGCAAGAACTATGAAATGATTCCCAGAAAGGAATGCACAGTGAGCAACCTTAAAATGCTTGCAAAGCAATGGAAAACCCATTCAAGTTAAATGACAGAACTCTTTCCTCCTGGGTTCCTAAATTCATATTATTAATGTGACATTGGACCTCTATGAATAATTTTTAGTGTTGCTCCATGCAATACACTTTGTGTAAGAGAAAGAGGTGTGGTTCTATCTTCCCGAGATTTGACCTTAGAGGATAACACACTATTGATAGCTCATAAAGCAGAACGCCTCTGCTGATGGCCATAGGCCTCTGGAGAATGGGCAGAGGTTGCTATTATCATTCAGCAGGCAGATCTGATCATCATCAGTCTTATTTTCTAAGAGCATGTCAGAATGACTGAACAGATTCCTACAGAGCAGTTCCCTTAAAGTTCTGAGAGGACACAAGTTGGAGATCCATTTGAAAAGAAGAAAGAAATCTGCAGTTGTTGGCATTGTGAAGTAGCTATGTGTCACTTTTATTAACTTCAACCCTACTGGATACTATTGTATCATGGTATGCAGTATTCACGGCTATTAGAAAATATTGTATCATAATATAAACATGGCCAAGTCCTTTATTTCATGCACAGAATTTGGTTGCACAGAGACAGACAGCAGGTAAGAAAGAAAGCTTCTGTCTTCTAAGGCCTGTAAAGAAAGGTTCCCAGAAGAGGGATTGCTTACCAGTCTTCCTCGGCTGGAAATTTCCAATTCAGAGAAATATTGGGGTTGGGCGATTTTGGTATAAGGAATAAAACATACAAAGGCTAAGAGAAAGTACAGAGAAAAAAACTGAAAATAATGTAACTAAAGCCAGATACAAATGAAAGATGTGTTAAATCACAAGATCAACGTATGTGAGAATTAGGCAGAACTCAAAAGTCTTTATGGAAATCTGTTTTGCCATGAATTGGGGGTCACGCATAATGCTGTGTGTCTCAACTGCACTTTCCTTCAGAGTACAGTAGGTAGAATTCATCTCACTGTTGCATTTTAATGGTCCTAAGGGATTTGCTTAAATGAATGCCCTCTACAATAACTTTCAGCAATTCCTTTATAAATAAAAGCTTATAAATTACCTTGTGCTGCTTCAGAAGTATTTGTATACTCTTAAGTTGTTTAGACATCTCCCAAGTGGTCTGCTTATGTAATATTGTTTTGTAGAACATTTATTTCTTTTGCAGAATACTCAGAAGAAAAATTTGGTCCAGTTTATCTGTCCAAAGTATTATAAATGATATCTAATGGGGGTCTTATGAATTATTATATACAATTTCAGTCATTTAAAGTTAATGCCTGGGATAGTAAGGGAAGTTTGAAAGCCAACTTCTTATGGGTATATTTGAACTGAGTAGCGTGTGTATGCATGCGTGCGTGTGTGTGTGTGTGTGTGTGTGAGCAATCTGAGAGCAAATTTTTATTCATTATAATGTTTTTTGAATTTTTCTTTTCACCTTGTATTTCTTATTTTTCACATGACACCTACATGGGGATAGTGCAGTATAATGTAGGAGGTATGAATTTTTAATCACAAAATTCAAGTGTTCAAATATGTAACTTCCTTTTATTTATATAACTGAACTGAATTTGGTCTGGTTTATTCATCTATGCTTGAAGGATGTCTGACGTAACAGAATGCCATAGACTAGGTGGCTTATAAATAACAGAAATTTTTTTCTCACAGTGCTGGAGTCGGGAAGTCTGAGATCAGGGTGCCAGCATAATTGAGTTCTGGGCAGAGCCTTCTTCTGGGTTGCAGACTGCTGATTTTCCCCTGTATCCTCACATGGGAGAAGGGGCAAGGAAACAATCTGGAGTATCTTTTATAAGGGCACTGATGCTATTCATGAGAGCTCTGTCTTCATGACAATCACCTTCCAAAGGCCCCTCTAAATACCATCTCATTGGGGATTAAGTTTCAACATAGAATTTTAGGGGGCACAAACATTCAGTCTATGTCAGATGGGAAATTTAACCTTATATAATCAAAGTAACTCACTAATTTTTAGTTTAGAACCCAGTCTCAAAGGGGAAAGGAAGGGGGAGGGATAAATTAGAAGTTTGGGATTAAAATATGGACACTACTATATAGAGATACCCAACGAGGACCTACTGTATAGCACAGGGTACTCAATATCTTGTAATAACCTGTAATGGAAAAGAATCTAAAGTGATCTGAATCACTTTGCTGTACACCCGAAACTAACACATCACTGTAAATCAACTATATTTCAATTAAAAAAAAAAGAGTCTATTTGGCAGTACATGATCAGAAAAACGTTTTCTCCTCACTGTCCCTCTCCTTCTCCTTGGGATGGCATAAAAGTTCTGGCAGTGGCTAGGGGTAGGATACATATATTTCATGTTTCATGGTAGAGATGCACCTCCACTGACCTCAGTTGAAATGGATATTTCTGCACATGATCCTGGTTGTGTCCTAGCATCTATTGCCTGCATCTGTGTTTCCACTATGGCCTCCAATTTCCAGATCACACAATTTGTTCTATTCTTGTCTCTAGGCTCTTGTCACTTCTAGGAAATGATAGTTTATGAAGAGTTCATTTTCCTCTGTGTAAGATTCCTTAGATTCTTGAATATTTTAATGAGAAATCTGATTATCCAATAGGGGCCTATAAGATAGATTCAAAACATATGACCAGGGCTTCCCTGGTGGCGCAGCGGTTGGGAGCCTGCCTGCCGATGCAAAAAAAAAAAAAAAAAAAAATATGACCACATAACTTTTTTTTTTTTTAATTACAGAGGTTCTTGTCAGACATGAGGAAATTCAGCTTCTTATAAAAAAATGGCAAGATTTACAGTTATAGAAGGAATTAAATGATTAACACTCTATCATAATAGGTAAAAAAAAAAAAAATGCACTGACAAAAATAAATAATTAAAGGAGGCAGGACCTCCTGAATGGCAGAGTAAGAAGATTGGTGGACTTTCTCCTCAACAAAACAATTTTACTTGTGAAAATTATTTTAAACAGAAAACCAAACCAGCAATTATTCAGAGTCTCTGGAAATTATCCTAAGGGCAAACAGCAAATGGAGAAACAATCGTTAGAGTAAATCTCAGTAAGAACATAACTGTAGAACATAACTGACCCATCTTCTAATCCCTTACCACCACAACTGCCCCCACCTCTGCAAGCTTTGCGTTACAGAAGCTCTACCCTGAGTGTTCTACAATTAGCAGGTGAGGACTAAGAAGGTGGAGCTCTCTCTCTCTCTCCCCCATTATCCAGTTTGGGGATATGATTTCACCCTTGCAAAGGCAGGCTGTTGGGTTTTCTCATCCCCTCCTGTTGCCTGTTGCAGAAGGTCTACCCCAGCCAAGTATGACTGAAAGGACTAGGTATCCATTCCCCTATCTATCCCCTACCCATGGAGCAGAAGCTCTACTCAAAATGTTGTGGGGTGAGAATAAAGAGGCCCCAGTGATCTCTACCTGAGATTGGTTGCAGGGTGGAAGTTCCATGTTAGAAGAGTCAAACTGAGAAGACTAGAAGTTGTCACTGCCCCCATCCTATGACCACTCAGTGAAGATATCACTCCAGACAAATTTAGCTCCCCCCTCAACCCACTAAGTTTCAGTGGAGTAGTTCTGGTGTTCTGTCCAGAATAAAGGCAGGCCGTAGAATTGATGGAGTCTGAATTTATTTGAAATAGAGCATGGAGAACTTCATGCCTAAGGGTATTGGAGGTTTTGGTAGAGAACAATTAAGAGAAGGCTGGTACGGACTTCCCTTCCAGTCCAGTGGTTAAGATTTCGCCTTGCAATGCCAGAGGCACAGTTTCAATCCCTGGTTAGGAGGTAAGATCCCACATACCTCGCGGCCAAAAAAAAAATACCACAACATAAAACAGAAGCAATATTGTAACAAATTCAATAAAGACTCAAAAAAAAAAAGAGAAGGCTGGTAGCTCCATGATACAAGCAAAATGTTAGAGCAGCCAGAAGTCTACTAAACCAGAAAAGAATAACAAACTAAAACAAAACTTGGAAGAAGGAAAGGAGATAACAAAGATCAGAACAGAAACAAATAAAGCAGAGAATAGAAAAACAACAGGTGAAAAAAGAAAAAAAAAAAAAACAATGAAACTAGGAGTTAGTTTTTAAAAAATTGCCAAACCTTTAGCTAGACTTAGCAAGAAAAATATAGGACTCAAATAAATGAAACTATTAATGAAAGAGGAGACATTATAATTTATACCACAGAAATACAAAGGATCAAAAGAGACTACTATGAACAAGTCTGTGCCAATAAATTAAACAACTCAGAAGAAAATGATAAATTCCTAGGAATGTACAACCTGCCAAGAATGAATCATGAAGAAACAGAAAATCTGATCAGCCTCACAATGAGTAAGGTGATTGAATCAGTAATCAAAACCTCCTCCCATAAAAAAAGCCCAGGTCCAGATGTCTTCACTGGTGAATTCTACCAAATATTTAAAGAAGAAATAATGCCAGTTCTTCTCAAAATTTTCTAAAAATTTGAAGAGCAGGGAATACTCGCAAACCTATTTTACAAGGGCAGCATAACCCTGATGCCAAAGCCAGATAAGGGCACTATGAGAAGGGAAAACCACAAGATAATATCCCTAATGAATATAGATGAAAAACTCTCAATATGTATACACTACCAAACGTAAAATAGCTAGCTAGTGGGAAGCAGCCGCATAGCACAGGGAGATCAGCTCGATGCTTTGTGACCACCTAGAGGGGTGGGATAGGGAGGGCGGGAGGGAGGGAGACGCAAGAGGGAAGAGATATGGGTACGTATGTATATGTATAACTGATTCACTTTGTTATAAAGCAGAAACTAACACACCATTGTAAAGCAATTATACTCCAATAAAGATGTTAAAAAAATAAATAAAAAATAAAGGCTTGCAAACCAAATTAATCAGTACATTGAAAAGATTATATACCATGATCAAGTGGGGTTTATCCCTGGGATGCAATGATGGTTAACAGAATGAAATTAATAGACTAAATGATAAAATGATCACAACAGATGCAGGAAAAGTATTCAGAAAATTCAACATCCTTTTATGATACAAACTCTTAATAAAGTAGGTGTAGACTGAATGTACCTCAACATAATAAAGCTCATACATGACAGTCTCACAGCTAACATCATACTCAATGGTGAAAGGTTGAAAGTTTTCCCTTTAAGATGAGAAACAAGACAAGTGTGCCCACTCTCACTACTCCTATTCAGCATTATACCCGAAGTCCTAACCACAGCAATCAGGCGAGCAATCTGAAAGTAATTAGTAAAATTGTGTCTGTGTGCTAATGATGTGATCTTGTATATAGAAAAATCTTAAAAACTCCACCAAAACACTCTTCAAAGTCATCAATGAATTCAGTAAAGCTTCATGATACAAAATCAACATGCGAAAATTTGTGTTTCTTTAACAATAAACTCTCTGAAAAAAGTAAACATTCTCATTTACAATAGCCTCAAAATAATAAAGAATAAATTTCACCAAGGAAATGAATGATCTATACACCAACAATCATAAGACATTGATGAAAAACATAAAGACACAGATGTAGAGAATGTACTTGAGGACTTGGGGAGGGGAAGGGTAAGCTGGGATGAAGTGAGAGAGTGGCATGGACATATATACACTACCAAATGTAAACTATATAGCTAGTGGGAAGCAGCTGCATCGCATGGGGAGATCAGCTTGGTGCTTTGTGACCACCTAGAGGGGTGGGATAGGGAGAGAGGGTGGGAGGGAGACGCAAGAGGGAGGAGATATGGGGACATATGTATATGTATAGCTGATTCACTTTGTTATAAAGCAGAAACTAACACACTCCAATAAAGATGTTTAAAAATAACTAAATAAAAATAAAGATACCCCTAGTCACTTTAATTATGTGAGAAATATATTCCCTTTGTTAGTTAAGCCAGATCTAGTCACTTACAACAAAAACAATCCTGACTTACTCAGCACTCACTTCTGTCTGCCTTGAATTATGGTTACTAGTATCTCCTCCACTTAACTCCAAGTTCCTTGAAGGTAGTTATCTTTGAACCCTCCAAACTACCCCAACACTATATGTTAGTGTAGCATAAAGAAGCAACCCCCCCAAATTAAAAAATAAATAAATAAAATAAATGAACAAATCCCATGTTCTTGGATCATTAGAGTTAATATTGTTAAAATGTCTACACTACCCACAGCCATCTATAGATTCAGTGCAATCCCTGTCAAAATTAGAACAGCAATTTTCACAAAAAATAGATGAAACAATCAGTCGTGAGGATACAATTAAATTCAAGCCTTCATGCATATGCCTGATGGTAAAGAAAATTGTGCAGCTACTTTGGAAAACAGTTTGGCAATTGCTCGAAATGTCAAAATGTTAACATGTGACCTAGCAACTACATTCTATGTATGCAGCCAAGAGGAATGAAAAAATACGTCCATGCAAAACTTGTACACAAATGTTCATAGCAGCACTCTTCATAATGTACAACAAACAGAACATCCAAAATGCCCATCAACTCATGAATATATAAATATAATGTGGCATTTCACACAATGGAATATAGTTCAGCCATAAAAAGGAATGAATATGGATGAATCTTGAAAATACTATGCTAAGAGAAGGAACCTAGACACAAAAGACCACATTTTTTATAATGACTTTTACACGAAATGTCCAAAATAGGCAAATCTATAGAGACAGAAATGAGATTAGGTTTTATGTAGACTTGGGAGATAGAAGAGTAAAAACAGAGAGTGAAATTCAATAGGTATCTTTTTGAGGGGAAGAAAATATTCTAAAATTAGATTGAGGTGATAGTTGCATAATCCTCTGAAGTTACTAAAATCATTGACTTACATATTTTAAATGGGTGAATTGTATGGTATAAAAATTACAGGTCAGCAATACTGTGTAAAATTGATGCTAACATTTATGGAAAGTTCTCACATGTCCCTCACTTTTCTAAGAAAGTTATAATAATTATTTAATCTGGACAAAAATTTTTATGAGGCAATTATTAATATCTTCCTCAATTTACAGGGCAGGGCACTGAAGCTTATAGCACTTAAATAACTTGCTGAAAGTCAGACAGTATTTAGGTGTTTGGGTTGGAATCCATACCCAGGCAGTCTGGCTCAAAATTTCTTGCTTTAAACACACACTTCTGCTGTATTATATTGCTCAGAACTTACATTTCTGTTCTGTTCCTGTTACTTACAGAAGTCATAGAATTATAGTAAGATTTCTGGAGAATATGCTGTCTTCCAGCCAAAGCTAATTGGGGCAAGCACTAATGTGAGTGTACCCTGCCCCATAGGGCCTTCTGGCCTTTGCCATTACCTGACATGTTCTCACCCTCCTTGCTCTAATTTAAATCCTGCTCACTCTTCAAGGCCAAGCCCAAAGCGATCTCCAGGATCACTCCTAGGCCAGTGTGGTTGTTCCCTTTCTTGTCCCATAATGTTCTTTATATGCCTGTAGTACACTGCTTTTCCTAGTACATTATAATTATTTGTTTTATATCTATTTTTCTCATTAGAGTGAAAGTCTCAAGAATAGGGAACACTGCTGTTTGTACTTGCATCCTTCAGCACTGCTGTTTGGAAAATAGCAGACATTCAATAGACACTAAATGAAAGAAGGGAGAGAGGCTGTAGAATAGAATAGATATTAATTTCCTTAACCTTACAGAATTTCGGATGCAGTTAGAAAATCACACACCAAATAGTGAATAACTACTCATGCAACAGAAAATCTGGGTGAGGTGGGAAGTACAGTTCTTTTGTTTTCTGTTTTTTTTGCAGTACGCGGGCCTCTCACTGTCGTGGGCCTCTCCCGTTGCGGAGCACAGGCTCCGGACGCACAGGCTCAGCGGCCATGGCTCACGGGCCCAGCCGCTCGGCGGCATGTGGGATCTTCCCGGACCGGGGCACGAACCCGCGTCCCCTGCATCGGCAGGCAGACTCTCAACCACTGTGCCACCGGGGAAGCCCGGCAGTATAGTTTTGATGAGAAGCACTGAGATGCACATTTCTAGGCCATCTAATATACATTTAAATCATAGACTTTGCTTCTGGACAACATTGTAGTTTTTCCAGCAACTAAACTTCATCTTCTTTCATAATTACTATGCAGCCAGGTGTTGATGCTTCATATTAAATAGTAAAGTCAACCTCAAGCACGTCATTATATCTCTAAGCCAAGGTCAGAATTCTAAATGTTTTGATTTGCCAGTTCTATTTTAAAAGTATGTTACTCATTCAAATAGAGGTTGAATATGCCAGGGTTTGATCCCATTGGCATGCCATTTGGAAATGGATATTCCAGACATTGCCTGGTTTAGTATTTTGAACTAAAGCCTGCTGGCCTGGGAATGTCATTACTTCTGGAGAAAATGATTTACCTGTGTGACTTTTCAATCAGCAAATTATTTAAAAAATAAATCTAAAAAGGAAAATATTGTTCTTGCCAGGATGAGCAAAACATTTTCTTCTTTTATAGTGTGTAACTGAAAAAATCTGCCAAATGCAAAACCTTTTTTCCCAAAAGTAATGAGAATATATGACTTAGATATAGTCAAACCCATTTTTTTTCTTCTTGGTATTGAAGCCATATACCTTTACGTTAACTCTCAAGTCACTTGAACATGTTAGGGGAATTATCAGTCAATTGCTAAACAGCATATCTGATCTGCATTTGCCCCAAAGCATTAGAGTTGCCTAAAAGTCATTGCATCCCGCAAGAATCCAATTTATTCTAGAGACATGATTTGCATGGTGGTAGTATCAGGACTCCATTCCTCTAAAAGCAAGCATGATTCAATGCAGAAAAAATCATGAGTTGGTGTGGAACATGGAGCTCATTGACACAAACCAGGCACTTTATTTTCATTCAAAGTCTACTCTGTTTTATGAGGGTGCATGATAAATTTGACTTCAAGAGAAATCACAAAATTATAGCAGAAGTATTGCGATAACGTACTCTCCTCCCCAGCCAAAGATATGTCTAGGTGATGGTTATGTATGCCAGGGATGTGTTAGAGATGTTAACTTAAAATTTTAATTTTAGAGGTTTTTAAAGCAGATGAAGTGAGAGGAGGACAGTTTGGCATACAAAATAAAAAGATCAGTAAAAACAGGCATGATAACATGTGGCTTTGGATGCTGACAGAAGGGAACTGAGCGGTGATCAGAGATGAGACAGAGTGGTAGGAAGGGAATGGATAAAAGACATTATGTTGTGTGCCCTGTTAAGGAGTCTGAACTTAATTCTTTAGGTATGGTAAAAACCTCAAAAAGTTTGTATGTAAGTAGAATAGAAGACGGTGTGGTCAGGGTTCCATTTTATGTAAACCATTCTGGCAATGGTGTAGAGCCAGATTGTTAGGAGACAATAGAAACAGGCCCAATAAAGATTACAAAGGTCTGAGTGAACAGGAAAGTAGCGGGATGGAGGGGAAAGAATTGACATGAGATACTGGAAGTAGATTTATCTGACAGGAGTATATGGTAGGTGGGATGAAGAACTTCTGAGGAGGTGATTGGTGGA
Organism: Neophocaena asiaeorientalis asiaeorientalis; assembly: GCF_003031525.2. Classification (NCBI taxonomy): domain Eukaryota; kingdom Metazoa; phylum Chordata; class Mammalia; order Artiodactyla; family Phocoenidae; genus Neophocaena; species Neophocaena asiaeorientalis. The sequence goes on from NW_020173108.1 coordinate 1,549,649, forward strand.
TGGTAGCATTTTCACTGGCCTCCTCTACCTTATGTTTACATTGACTAGTGGGATCATTTGTTTTTATACTGCAGATTTTGAAGAAAATATGTTTTCTTACATAATATGTTCCTAGATTACTTGGAATCATGAAGAAGAGTTTCTTTGACATGTTCATTTGTTAAACATCAAATGTCATTACAGGATCAAGGAAACTGATACATGACCAAAATTTAAGGGAGCAATGTTTTGGAGATATATAATCTCTATAATATATAAGCATGAAGCTCTCACCCCCAAAATATAAGTGAACAGAAAACTAATTCTTTTGACACTCTGCTTATGATTTCAGGAAAGTGATGTTCAGATCTTGTGCTTTTCATGTTATAATATTTAAAACCTAGCACAGCAAGCCATAGCACACAAGACAACACCTTGCATCAGGCAATCTTTATTGTTATACTGAATTAAAACATATGATTTTCATCACCTTCAATTAATATTATCACTTAGTCTTACTTTAGTCATCAACAGAAGGGGTGGGGCATTTTTATAAGATAGTCTTTAGGGTCCCTTTTAATTCCATAATATTATTTTAGCATTAAATTCTGAAAAGCATCACTTGGCAAAGAAGCATTTTACCATCTTCGCTTAAGATGCTATAAGGTGACTAAAATAAATCTTCTCTCTTTCCTCAAATAAAATTAGATATGTGAACATTTTGTCTGTTGTAACCTCTGGTGAGAAATAGGTTTCCTGGTAATTTTTAGGGTCTAAGCATATGTACACTGCTATAATTTTTAAGTGTAGGAAGTAAGTATGTCTGAACAACATATCCAGATTTACTCTCCTTTGTAATTGTATTTTCGTTCCTGAAGTTGAGAGATTACAGACACACTGACACATTGTGCAAAGCAGTACTGTTGAAATTGAGAGTCACTTTGGTTCACTGTTATTCCCCCAACCCGAGCAAAAAAAAAAAACAAAAAGATTTCCAAAGACGCCACCACTGTATAGGTATGAAATAGTTATGCCACGGGTGTGAATTTCCTCAGCAATAGATAAGACTATCAGCAATGAGGGCAACTTTAAATGTTTGAAATGTCACAAATCTGGCCTTGGAGTAATTTTTCAAATATTCAGAATTTGGATGTTTATTTTTCTAAATTGGCCATGAGTGGCTTCCTTTTTGCAAACTAGACCCATGGAAAGTTTCAATTTTTACAGTCACTTTCTAAGTTACACATATGCAAAAATAATCAAAGAGTAAGAACAGCATTTTCCTTTCATCCTTGTGTAACTTAAAAACAGCAATGCAAGTTTGGCTCACACACCACGCAAACTTTCATCTTTTACTGGAGCCCATTAGATCAAAAGGATAATGTTACAGAAAGATGTGAACGGATGGAACAGGCTGTCAAATAGTGAATTTGCTCTTTTTTTCTTCTAATTTTTGAGAAGTCCCTTTCTTAAAAAGAAAAAAAAATGCTGTACTTTAAACCACCATAAGTGAAACCAAAGACATCTCATAGATGTGTAAAACTGGTAAAATTAATGATGAAATTAAAAGAATTCACGTTTATAAACCTTAGAGAGGGTACATTTTTAACGTTTGATTTTAATATATGAGTTATAAAGATTTATCCTCCAATTATTATTTTATTTTAGTGTCATGAAGTGTGTTTTAAAGTGAAAATGGTATTTGTTAAGTTCCCCTGCAGCTTCTATGTTCTGTTAAGAAAAGCAAGATAACCAAAAAGTAGAGCCTCGGTCAGCATCAGCAGAGGAGCAGAAGCCTTTTAATAAGTTGGATGTTCCTACTTCTGTATTTGGCTTCTCGTGATCCCTTAAAATGGCATGTGTAGGGCTTCCCTGGTGGCGCAGTGGTTGGGAGTCCGCCTGCCGATGCAGGGGACCACGGGTTCGTGCCCCGGTCCGGGGGGATCCCGCATGCCGCGGAGTGGCTGGGCCCGTGAGCCATGGCCGCTGAGCCTGCACGTCCGGAGCCTGTGCTCCGCAACGGGAGAGGCCACAGCAGTGAGAGGCCTGTGTACCGAAAAAAAAAAAAAAAAAGGCATGTGCATTGTAACGTGGTAATTTGGTGTCATGCAGAATTGAGTAAAATACTCTGGTACCTGACTTAAAAGAAGTAAATATCTCTGAAAATAAGCCATAGAGATAAAAGAATAAGTTTCTCTTTAAAAGTAAAGATGAACACCTCATTTACTATGAAAGTAATTGAGTTATGGCCAGTTTTGCAAAGTCTAGGGGTATGTTTTATATAAAACAGTATACACTTGTATATACATGTAAATCACTATAATGACATAAAGATTGTCCTTAATGCAATGCTATTGATATGATTGCTACTTATTTTTAAAATAATATTTTACTGACCTGAAATTAGTAAGGAATTAGATGTTTCAAATAAGCTCTTGAAAAGTAATGGACCACATGCTTGGATTCTAAAATAACATTTATATTATATTTAATGAAATGTACATAATAGAAATCTTTCCCAAATCTAAATGCCCATATTACTGCTCAATGAAATATCTATTCTCCTTGTTATAGTAGGCACATAACTGGACTACATTTCTTAGCCTTACTTGAAATTAAGTGTGGTTATTTGCCTTAGTTCCAGCCAGTGGCACTTGGGCAGAAGTGACAGATGCCACTTCTAGACCTACCTCAAACAAAACTCCCCTTACACTCTTTCATTCTGACTAGAAGAAAGAGGACCTTCCAACTTTGGAAGCCAAGTGTTGAAGGTGGAGGAGGCTTTGTCCCAAATTGACTCCATGCAGGAAGGTCACCCCACCACCCTATGTTCCAGGCTAATACTGTTACATAAACATGAAGTAGACTTCTATTGTGTTTGGACCATTATACACTTTGGAGTCTATTTGTTATTGCATTTAGCCTATCCTAAGTAATACATCAATACTTTTTAATAAAAAAAAATCCTGAACATTTTTTGTTGCGGTCATCATCAAATACTCATAAAATGGCCTACTTCACACTTTCTCCTCCTACCACTAATGTCCCACACCTCATCCCCATTCTGACTCTATGATGGTATGTTTACCTCATGTTTCCTTGAGAGTATAGAAACAGACTGAAATTCCCTTATCTACACACTGCGTTATACTGCCTCCTTCCCCACATTTCTATTCATGTGTTTCTTTCTTTCCTGTTTCATTAATAATAAAAAATTAGGACTTCCCTGGTGGCACAGTGGTTAAGAATCCACCTGCCAATTCAGGGGACATGGGTTCGAACCCTGGTCCAGGAAGATCCCACATGCCACGGAAAGACAAAGCCCGTGCACCACAACTACTGAGTTTGTGCTCTAGACGTGAGCCACAGCTACTGAAGCCCGTGCACCTAGAGCCCATGCTCCGCAACAAGAGAAGCCACCGCAATGAGAAGCCCTTTTACCACAACAAAGAGTAGCCCCTGCTCACTGCAACTAGAGAAAGCTGGCATGCAGCAACGAAGGCCCAATGCAGCCAAAAATAAATAAATAAATTTATTTTAAAAATTAATAATAATATATTAAAAGAAGCAATTAGATTGTGTGAAAAAAGACTTAACAAAATCCGTTCTTTGGGCCTGAGAATTTGAGCTTCATTTAGCTCTCTAACTTTGTTCCTCTGGTAACTGATAAAAAATGCTATGTTAACCATATTATCAGGCAGTATTGCTTACAACGAAAATATCACCTGATATACTACATCTGGATTGAATGTAACTTTCATCCTTCCTGTGTGGTGGCTCTTGTAACTGGTATGTCTTCTGTGCAGTCTCTGGAATTGATGTGTATAGCATTCTTATAAGAGATATTAACTTCTGTGGGACATGAATCTTTTAAGTTAGAGTGACTCCTGCACCTCTTGATGTGAACTCACATCCCAGCCGTCAAGCTGTGATCTAAGATGAGGACAGCTACTGGGGAGGTTCTGTGAACTGCCACATGGGCTGCTGCAAGGACTTTTCAAAGGAATGCCTGTTGTTGTCCCCCTATAAAGCTGTCATTCTCACCTATCTCTCTCTGAGCAGTCCAGTCCTAGTGTGGCCTGTGGTAGTCCTGTGAATCCGAATATTTAGCTGAAACCAAGAAGGTCCTTAGTGGGCTTTGCCTGTCTCTAATCCAATCCCCACTCTCTGTTCCATCAGTCCAGCAAGCACCCCTCCTCTACTTCAGCAGAACTCTGGAGGCTTGTTCCCTTGGGAAGGTAAACAGAAGAGCCTCTAGAATAGGAGAAGTTAGACACAGTTGTGTGTAGGAGTACTGTACGAAAACAGGGTGTTGGTATTTGCATACCAATTCCTAACTAAAGGTAACAACTTAATTCTACATTTGTTAACACTCAACCTAACTTAAATTTAAATTCCAAAAGTATATACTGTACCAGGAACTTTTTCTTTTTCTTAAAAGACTATTTTTAAAAATGGAATGAAAAAAAAAAATGGAATGTATCATATAGCCATGTATACAAAAAGAGAGTTTGATTTACAGGATGCATGGAAATATGGATGTTAAATAAAATATATAAATAAACAGTATGATTTTGACTAACTAAATTATCATCTTAAATGGTCCTTAGCCAAACGAAGTGAATTCAGATAAAGTGTACTATTGTAACTGTAAAATAAAATGAAGAAAAAAAAAGTAACAGGATTTTTAAAAGAAAGATGAGTTCCATGCTTTTTTATTCAGAAGAAGTCATCTGATTTAGGAATATACTTACACATACACACTTTATATAGGTATATATACATACATATATATATATATATATAGTACATGTATGGATACATGTGTATATCAGTATCCACTTATTTAAATAGGCATATGAATATGCATATATTTGCATGTGTTTCATGAAATGCCAAGTCTGACATATTCCATGTAAATAAATGGATTTTTATTTGTCCAAATGGTTTTATAATAAATTAAAATTATGTTTCTTTGGGTACTAGAGTATCAGTTTGAAAAAAAAAGAAGCCACAGTATTTCACAGCTCCAATCATCAGGATGTAGAGTCTATATCTCTGCCTATAAAATTGTTGCTTGGCCATGTGTTTTTAATTGGTTAGTGGACCTTAGCAAATGTTATGCAAGCAATATTTTGATAAACACTATCACCTCGGGGCTTTCCACTCTTGCTACTGCGAACCCTGAGACCATGACAGGCAGAAGCCCAGGCTAGCCCTCTGCGAATGAGAAATCGTGTGGAAAGACCTAGATATTCACGTTCTCCCAACCATCCAGCTGAGAACCCAGACCATGAGAACTACCCAGAAAGTCCACAGAACATTGCAAAAGAATAAATATAAACATATATTGTTTGAAGTTGTTAGGTCTTAGGGTAACTCTCTATACAGCAAAAGATAAGATAGAGACATACCTAGAAACTCAGTGTTGCCAAACAAAATATAAGACATGTGGCATTAGATTTGGAACCAGGAAGCAGGAAGAAGCTGGAAAAGCTGTGAATAAATTGTTAGTAAGCTAGATAGAACAATGGGTGGGAAATGTTTAGTTAAGTCTGGAAAAATGGCATGGAAATGTCTACAACAGACTGGAAAAATAGCAACCCATGTTATAAAGCAACAAAACAACTGGCAAAACTATTGCCTGTAATAACTTGGAAGACAGAAAGTGTACCTAATCAACTTTTGGATTTTGGATAATGAAATCTCCAAACAGAATGTTGAGAGTATCAGTGGATAGGCTTCCCTGGTGGCGCAGTGGTTGAGAGTCCACCTGCCGATGCAGGGGACACAGGTTCGTGCCCCGGTCCGGGAGGATCCCACATGCCGCAGAGCGGCTAGGCCCGTGAGCCATGGCCGCTGAGCCTGCGCATCTGGAGCCTGTGCTCCGCAACGGGAGAGGCCACAATGGTGAGAGCCCCGCGAGCAGCAAAAAAAAAAAAAAAAAAAAGAAAGAAAGAATCAGTGGATGCGTATGGTTGTATACGAGCTGAAGAAAGAACTATTCAGATTGCAAGAAGAACTTAGAGGAGAGGAGCCATTGTTTGCATGGTTGGAAAACAAATCAGTCTCCCTAGCTTGGAAAAAAGAATTCTCAACATGAGACAAGATGTAGAGCCAGAGGCAAAATCAAGGATCCACTATAAATTCCCTTGTTAAAGTCCTCTGAAAGACTTAGCTAGATTAAAGGTCTATGAATCTAAGGTTGCTGTACCATGCCAATTTGACACCTGGCCCAGAGTAGAAAGAGGTTTGTCTTTAAAAGAAATGAAAATGTGGCTTTCAGGGCGTGGAATGGACCTGAATCAGATCCATAAGAAACCAATCTTAGACTAAAAACATAAACATAACTCAAAATGAAAACAAAAATGGCCATTTGGCCCTTAAATTTTTTACTCATAAGAAGCAGAGTGAGAAAATTTCTCAGCTGCAAATATAGACCATTTTTTTGTGCAAAAGGAAGGATATCTCAGAGAGCAGAGTCAAAAGCCAGAGGATGAAGCCAAAAGCAGTACGGAACTCTGGTACTGAGGAGGCTCTCCTAAGGACAAGAAGTGGTCTCTAATCAGGAAACATTTTCTGCCCCTGGAACAGGCTGGATTTCAGAACTGCTACAAATCAGTGACTGTCATGCTCTTCTTTTTGAGTGGCAGTATCTGTTGTAGCTAACCTCTCTCTGTGTCAACACTGTATGTTGGATGTGTGTAATGCATATAACTTGTCTTTTAAGTTCACAGGTTTCTGGATCGAGAACTCCATCCAAGGAGGCTCCTCCAGACCTAGAACTATCTACTCATTAGATGAGACTTTTCGGGGCACTGGGATGGGTAGAGGTTTACTTTATCTGTGGGTGGAATGGGACTAATTAAAGCCAGAGAGCCAAGTGAGCTAAACTGAGAAAATGCTGACAGTATTTCACAGGAAGTTGTAAAGTCTGCTTCTCCATCCCTTGAATTTCAGTTTGGCTGTGACTTGCTTTGACGATGGCATGTATGTAAAAAGGATGCAAGAAAACACATACAGTGGGATTGCATACTGGGGCTTCCTCTCTTTTGCTGTTGGGAACCCTGGGACTATCATGCAAAGAATCCCAATTTAGCTTCTTGGAGATGAGGGACCACAAAGAGAGAGGTCCCAGCCACTGACAGAGAAGTTTTAGCTGAGGTCTCCGTCCTATGAGTGAGGCCATCCGAAACCACTGAGCCCCAGCTGACCCAGCCCACATATCCTACTGAATTCTGAGCAATAATAAAGATGGACTATTTTAAGCCATTAAAATTTAGGGTGGCTTGTTATTCAGCCAAAGATAGTGGTAATCTATAGTCTTTATAAAGTAATCATAATTTGTCTTAATTTTCACAGTGCCCTTATTACTTAGTTAATAACATAGCTTCCCAAGATTAGTAATTTATTAATTAATTTGCCTAATTTAACTATAACTGGAATTTCTTGAACTTACCTTTTTCTCACTGCTTACAGCTAACAATTGGTCACAGAGCTGGTGGTATCTCTCTAGGATGAAGGACAGATTTCTCTAAATAGGCCTGGAAGAGACTCCGAACAGAATGAGGAAGAGAGCAAAGCCAGCGCATGTGCTATGATGATTCTTTGAGAGCCCAGTGATACTTGTTCCTAGCCCTAGAGCTCCCATTTCTTGGCTTTGGAAAGCAAGGCATGGCACAAACTACTCGTAGTGACTTTGTAGGCTAGAAACAGTTGCTAGAGGTGCCAGATAATTCTTGAAGAATGGATGCTCCTTTTTAAGAAGAGTTGTCTAATCCCTTGCTACTCAAAGTACTGTATGGTTCTCAGACCAGCAACATTGGCATCACCTGGGAGCTTGTTAGAAATTCAGATTTACAGACCCTACCCCAGACCCACTGAGTCAGACTCTGCATGTTACCATAATCCCTGGGGGACTGTATATACATTAAAGTTTGGGAAGCATTGGCCTGTTCTCTGGTCAAAAGCATACAGGTCATTCTACTAAATGTATTCAAAATTTCTCCAAAACTACTAACTGAAATTTTATGGTCCCTCAAACTCAGAGCCCCTCTTTGTTGCCATGAAAACCGTGAAGTCATAAGTACATCCTCTAAAGTCAAACAACTCAAATTCCCCAGGGCGAATCATATGTAGTTGAAAATGTTCTATCAGTTTTGACTAAAAAAACAGCAATTTTATAGGTATCAACCGTGTACTTTGAGAAGCATGATACAGTACAAAGGACATGGGCCTTAGAGCCATGCTTGTCTATGTTAAAAATACCCCAATTTCTCTACCTGTCTGTTACGTGACCTTGGGAAAAATTACTTAATCTCTTGAGTTTCAGTTGCCTCACTTGAAAAATATGGATAATAATTGTTTATTCACAATGTAATTAAATAGGTTCAATAAGAAAATATATGTGACTATGCCTAATGCAATGCCTGGTTCATACAATGCCTGCAATGCCTACATTAGTGTGTGTTTTCCTTGTGACTGGGATTTGGCTGCCAAAATGAAAAAAAAAAGTAAGACATTTAAATCAATTTGAAAAATGACTATTTAGGGGTTCTGAGTTGCTGGTCTCAAGGTTTTAAGGCAGGAAGTGATATTTGAATACTCAAGGAGGTATTTCCTTGTGATCCCCTAATGCTTTTTCAGTTGTTACTGGGTGCTTAGGAAGACCCTTTCACCCTCTTTTAGGATATCAGGTCTCTAGCTGATTGTTTTGCCAGGTTGTACAAAAGCATGCCCCACTGGTCTGAAAGAACTGAATTCCTTATTCTTTTTCTTATTTTTTTCCCCTTCAGCAATGTGACCTTCCTTTTAGAGTGTTAGCAATGAACTCAGAAAAGAGTTTACGCTGCCAGCTGTGGGTTCAGATAAACGGATTTATATTAATCCACTGAGTAATTGGGAACATTTCATCTAATAAGGCACTTTGCTTAGCTCATGCCAGCTGACTGAGGTGAATACAAGATTTGCTGTATCATCTGCTCAGAAGAATACATTTGATTGTGAACATACTTCCATGGTGTCATACTATATCACTAAAGAAAAACGGGGAAGTTAGGGGCTGACCTGAAAGATACAACAATTTCAACTGAATTAATGTCCCACTGAGATCTTCAAACACCATTCCCCAGAGGCCAGCTTCAAGCATTACTAGAGCAATTACATTTCATATTAGACTGTTTCACGCAAGGAATGAAATAAAACTGTCTATTCATTTTATAGTTTAAACAGACTTGAAATGTAGCAGGAGGGAATCTTTTTCTAATCATCCATACTAACACATCCCACAGAGTGACATGTTAAAGAAGTAAAAGTCAGAGAAGAAGATGAAACATAAAGGAAAAATACAAGCAATTGAATTTTAAAAGTCTCACTTTCTGCAAATTACATATAGGAAAGCAGAGAATATCAGCATTAGGATCAGGCAGAAATACAGGCTGGCAAGTCTGTACCTAATGGGAAATATTCTATTAGTGATCATCAACTGCATTTTGCATGGGCTTCCAGTAACATGGTACCTTTATAAATATGTAATTTCAATCTATAATTCAATTATATTTACCATAAGCCTTGTTTAGAGAAAATTTACTACTTTAGAGCTCACGGAAACAATATAAATCTGTGTTTATTGATGAAGCAGGGCTGTAAGTGCTCAAGAGGTCCTCAATAGAAAGATATCATCATGAGTAACATATGGGAGCATAAAGTGGTCATATAAAATGTGTTATTTACCAAGATAAAAGTATTATGTAAAACTGTAGTTTCCACAGGTGAAAAAAATGTAGAAAGCACCTATATTCACATACTCTGGAAGGACATTAAAACCTGTTTGAATTACTACTAAGGGAGGCACAGCATATGAAGATCTGACTTGCCAGAGCCAAAATGAAGTTCATCTTCACATTCTGGCCTATATAATAAAGAGACAAATCATATTGTGGTCGGCAGCAAATTGGAGCACAGCCATGTTGTATGAATTAAGAGTGAACAAAGAGAGGTTACTTAGAGAAAAGACAAAACAACAAGGCAACCAGAAATGGCTCTTGAAAATGCACATGGACACTATTAAATACACTCATTTGGCTCTTATGTTTGGACTTAGAGGCACAGAAGAGGCCATTCAGGTTAGTCTAATCAGCTGCTTTTCTTGATGAGAAAGTCTCGTTTTAAAGTAGTTACAGGCTCAAATTTCCAACATCATTTAAGATCCCTGGGTTCTATTCCCTGCTCTGAAATTGACTTCAACATTTTTATTTTTTCATTAAAATTCACTGATAATAATAAATACTGGATAGTTACAGATCCCTTAGTTTCCTCATATCATCGCTTCTCATACACACCAGTGTCACAATCTTTGTCGTATTCACATAAATTATATCTTAGTCCTTATTCAGTATTGTTAATATTTGTTCTTCAAATAATTCGTTATATTATTTTAACTTGTCATAAATGCATTGTGAAAGTTATAGATCTGAGGTATGTGATGTTTAATAATGAACATATATAATTACATTATTATTAAGATAAAGAGATTCATTTGGTTATAGTCTGTAATCATATCATGTATCTCACTTTGGGAAACACTGTCATCTACTTCTGTCTCCAACAAATATTTATTGAACTATTACTGATTACAGAACACTGTGTTAGGGGCTACGTTGGAAGATACCTAAAGATGTATAAAAATATGGTCTAGGTTTCTAAAATTTAATAGAAGATAGAGGCATGTAAACAAATGGTGTAAAGGAGAAAAGAGGAATGGGGACACGTGCTAAGGTGAAGCTGAACTTGACATTAAATGGTCTCAAGGTTGTACATTTGAGCAGCACCATTTCTGTCCATGAATGTCATACACTCTGTACTGTGTCCCAGAAAGCAAAGCTATGGAAACTGGAGTGAATGGGAATCACAATTCCTTCCTAGGGAGCAATTGTGAAAGAGAAGTGTCCTTTTCAGTTTTTACATATAATATATGAACTTTGTTTTAATCTTATCTCAATCTACGATTTTATCTAGCTTTGCTTATTGCACCATAAATGCACCATGTCAGGGGCTCTTAGCAGGCATGATATTCTACTACAGAGAGCTGCAAGCAGAACGAAAGAAAACTGAAAGCCCAAAGCCAACTAATGTTTCTAAGTTGCGGGCTCCATTTGGGAAAAATTCCCTCTGAACACCAAATCATATTTCTGGGGCAATCAATGTTTCTAATTAAAAACAGGCAATCCACATCCACTAAGTTTGACACATTTTGATCCTTTACATGTTAATTCATGAAGATGGAACTTCAATAGGCTAATTATTTTGCATCTAAAGATTCTTGTTCTCTGACTCAGCCAGGTTCCAGACTCTGCTTTACAACTATTAGAGAAAGTGGAAGTGACATGATATATTTTTGTTGCAAGAGCATATGCCTTCTGGTTTGTGTCTGCAATAAAAGTGGACACAAGATCAGCCCTGTTCCCATACAAAGAGCAAATGGGTCATTATTGCCTCAGACAACTAAAGTAATGCATGAGCCCGGTTTACCCTGCAGTGTACCTTTTTTTTAGGTGTACGTAAATGGGAGCCAACGGGAAGATACTTTGTCCTTTTTGCCTCTTCCCCGTCAGCAATTCTGTCATTAATTCTACCAGTGCTTGTGCTTGAATAGAGCCATGAAACAAACCAAGAACCAAGATATTTAAACTTTGAACGTGACTGGGAGCTGTGGTTGGATTTTATCAAGGCACATAGAGTTTAAGGTGGAAATAAACTTCAATAGATACTCATGGTGGAGCTAGGAGAGAAAATCTTCCGAGGATACCAAGCCTTCCATGAGAAGTTGCTGAGAGAGTGAGGGGGAGAGAGGGGAAGAACAGAGGGATAGCTGGCTCCAGCTGTCTATGGAGCAGCTGGTTCTCTGAAGTTTCTCCAGCCGTGGATGCCTCACAAACACAACAGAAGCCACACTTCCCGAGTAATTCTGGGTACAATTGGAAAGGGTTGTATTATTCTACCAAGCAATGGTGCCACTTGTTTTCCTCAGAGTGCTACTGATTTTAGAGATCACTAGAGGAAAGTTCTATATTTGAAAGGATATTCCTAGCCAAAGCTCTCACGCTATGAAATACCATATCTACCCTCGTTCAAAAGGCAGAGACTCGGGGCTTCCCTGGTGGCGCAGTGGTTGAGAGTCCGCCTGCCGATACAGGGGACACGGGTTCGTTCCCCGGTCCGGGAAGATCCCACATGCCGCGGAGCAGCTGGGCCCGTGCGCCATGGCCGCTGAGCTTGTGCGTCTGGAGCCTGTGCTCTGCAACGGGAGAGGCCACAACAGTGAGAGGCCCGCGTACCGCAAAAAAAACACACACAAAAAAAGGCAGAGACTCCATTGAACTCCAGGGCACTGGATACGTCTCAATAAGTTGATCAGACTGATGGAATTTACTAGAAACATGTATCTCCTAGAGAATGTTCAGAGGAGTTTAAGTTTGGGGTGCTATCTAGTTATTGCTGTTTTTCTAGCATGCTGATTATGTTGCTGTTTTAAATTATGCAAATGTACCCAGAGGCTTTGGCAGTAGGCAAAGGCTTTGTATAAACATGAGTAGACATGAACACATATACATCCATCCTGCTGCTGTCTTATCATCTCTTTGTGTCTATGATTTTTTTCAGTCCACTTCCATGTACAGCATTACCATAGCAATTACACACACATGCACACTATATTTTGCGTTTTCTAAGAATTAACCCTCCAAATAAAAAATGGGAAGAAAGAAAGAGAGAAAGAAAGAAAGAAAGAGAGAGGGAGAAAGAAAGAAAGAAAGAGAAGGAGAGAGAGAAAGAAAGGAAAGGAAAGGAAAGGAAAGGAGGAAGAAATGAAGGAAAGAGACACCTTTCACATATTCTTATTTGCCACTTTTGCCACTGTAGTACTTTATCTAGGGGTCATTTTTCCTTTCTCATGTTTTAAAGATATTAGGGCCTTTCCATCAAAGGCTTTTTAGAGTATAGGATTCATAAGAAGGCAAGCCCCCATTGAATCCCATCCACGTCCCAAAAGAACTCATTAATAAGTTGTCAGAGTAATAAGGCTATTTCACTGCATGATTTATGGGAAAAGCCTCTCTTTTAGGCTGTATCTGGATTTAATTGTAGACACCACATTCCAGTGTGGTAGCTGCTCAGGCAAGTGTGACAGTTCTCTCAACTGGCACCTCTTCTTTGCCTTCCTCATTGGATACTAGGGCCAGGATTCCTAGTAGGAATGTCCTTGTTTAGGGTGGTTTTCACACAAAAAAACCCAAAATAAAACAAAATTTAGCTCTTTTAGAGCTCACAATTCCATGTCTAGAAGTAGATGAATTGATTTCTGGGTTCTCCATTGGATTGTCCATGCATAGGAGCAATTTGTTTATAGCACCTGCTTATCCACTTTCCAATATGTCTGTCTCCAGGTTGAGCGACATTCACTTTTCTTTTAAGTGTCCAGGATATCAAGCTGCCCTCTGGCTCTTTAGGATGCATGTACTTTGGGAGGCCCTCCTTATAGGTCACTCCATGCACAGATATCTTTACTCCAAAATTACTTGCCCTGTGTCTTCTTTCTTTAGTTTCTTGGCCTGTGACTAGATAGCCAACTGGATGTTAATTTAAACAAGAATCTTAAACAACAATTATAATTGTTAATTTCATTACCCTACCCAAATAGCAATTATAAATTTTACTGCCCCTTTGATGGCAAATGATAAGAAACAACGGAATTTCAGGAATGTCAGCATGTATAGTAGGTACCCTAGTTCATGGAGTAATTTTAGAAATGGGAAGAAGGCAATGGCTTCTTCTGATTCTGTCCCATCTAACAACTGATATTTAAAATTCAACAGCTTATCATCTATAAGCTTAAAAATCGGAAGCAGAATGTAAAGGATACTACTTAATTCAATGTTCTGAACCTTGAGTCCACAGAATCCACAAGACATTCATGAATGGGCATCAAAGGTGTAAAAATATTACATCTTTATTTTCACTAATCTCTAGCTAAATTTAGTATTATCTTCCATTATTACCGCAACATGTACAGTAATATTAGCAGAAATTGCAACTTTGTAACCAACAGAAGTTACATGTATTTTCATATCATATTATGGTTGTTGCAAATATGGCAAAACATGGTTTTCCTTCATCATTCCCTAGAAATTATAATCATTATTAGACTTGCTACCAGAATTTTGTTAGTGTGCTAATTAAAGTACATATATATTACAGTTTTAAAAAATATTTTGGTAACTGTATTTCAATGTAAGTTATTTCTTTTATATGATTATTTTAAAATAATTTAAGAACATCATTCGGAGAAGGGGTTCCATAAGCATCCACTAGACTGCTGAAGTGGTCCATTGCACAACAGTTTAAAGAACCATTGTTTTAAATCATTATTATTCATTTGCACCACAGTACAAAGAAAGGATCTGGAAGCAATTTTCACAGTTAAGAGGCTACTTCACACATGTGGTGGCAGAGGGAATTCATGGATGAAAAACAAGGTTCTAAGAAGTTGGGGCCATCAAAAGGCATAGTGGTATACTTCACTGCTTACATTTTCTATAGGGAAGAGGGCCCCCCCCGCAAGTATAGGGAAACAACTTTTAGACACAGACAACAAGATCAACCTTTTCCTCCAGCTTCCTTGTTTTTTATCCTGCCATTCCTCCTCTCTAATACCTATTTTGATCATCCTATTGTTCATGATGCTTCCACCATAGGAAGGTAGAAGAAAACAAAACAGATAGAGATTAAGCTAGAAGATATACAATCATGAGAGTAGCATTGATGAGATGCTAACATGGAAATTAGAATAAAATAGCAACCTAGAAATATTTTGCCATCTATCCCTGGATCCTGGAAACTCAGTATATTTTTCCAGGAGGGACATTAGCCTCATAAGCACGTTCCATATATCCAGGGGACCATAACTCCATTTGTACTTTCAGGCTAGTGAGGCCTAGGAAAAGTTGAATTTCTTTAGCAGTCAAAGTCCATTAAGACTCATCCCCCTTTCTCTACATCTGTGTCTCTATTCCTGCCCTGGAAATAGGTTCATCTGTACTAATTTTCTAGATTCCACATATATGCGTTAATATACAATATTTGTTTTTCTCTTTCTGACTTACTTCACTCTGTATGACAGACTCTATGTCCATCGGGGAGGGTGGGATGAATTGGGAGATTAAGTTTGACATAAATACGCTACCTACCATATGTAAATAGACAGCTAGTGGGAACCTACAGTATAGCACAGGGAGCTCAGCTCGGTGCTCTGTAATGACCTAGATGGGTGGGATGGGGGGGTGGTGAGGGAGGTCCAAGAGGAAGGGGATATATGTACACATATAGCTGATTCACTTCATTGTACGGCAGAAACTAACACAACATTGTAGAGCTTGACATCCCCCACATCCATCAGGTAGATCCTCAATTCCCTTCTCAAGCGCATTGGATTATATACAAACACTTCCAGGTTAATTATCTGGCACCCCTGTCCAAAAACAGTTTGCCAGCTTCAGCTATCTCTTGAGGTTGGGGCAGCAAGGAGGAATTGTTTTCAATTGTTAACAGCAAAGTCTTTGGAACCAAGTGACATCATTTACACAATTGTGGACAAGGTATTTAATCTCTGCCTAGGCTTCTGGACTTGTAAAACTGGGACAAAAAGAGTGCTTGCCTCGTAGGACGTTGTGAGGATTCAGTGAGGAAATAGGTGTAAATAATTGAGATATTGCCCGGCACATAGTAAATATTCAGAAAATGCTAGTCATTATTACTATTGCTATTATGCCTGCCCTATTCTTTCTCACCTTCTCTGGATCTCTCTCATTTAGTACTGCTTCCTGAAAAGCATCTAGGACTCCTACGTTTCCTACAGAAAACCAGGGTTGGCCCCTCCATGAGAACACTGAAAACTGTGACCAGGTCTTGCATTCCAGGCCCCGAGAAGAGAATGTCGTTGATGAATTGGGGACACACTGGTTTCTGCACAGAATATGGATCTTACCTCTGCACCTCTCACACCTGTTTCCTAGGCACAAAAGCAATGTAATTTTGGGCCCTCTTAAATAATTTCCCTTAAGCATCAGTGAGAACCCTTTCTCTGTGTTTCATATTTCTTAATGATAAAGTGGGATAATAGCATCTGCATTCTATGGTTTTCATAAAATTTAAATGTAGAGTATCTAACATCTAAACCAACCTCATTTCTTCGTCTCAAACTTAAGGTATGAACAGGCTGGATCAGAGTTCAGAAAGCATCTATGCTCTATATGAAAATCAACATTTCTCTAAAGCAAAACAATTCCTTGTTGTTCTTGATGTTCAATTGCCCCACTAATGTGAAAGCAGGGAAGTGCAAATCATAGTATTCATTAGGCTGAAGATACATATTCTTTGTCACTCTCCCCAATGATTAATTTCTCATTTACTTTCTATTTGTCTCTCTTTTATAAACATGCTCTTTCTGTCTTCTGGAGCCAAAGGCAATACTATCAAGCCTGACTATGTTCTATCGTCTTGATAACTCCAAATAAAAATGATGAAGACATCTTTTGGTTTAAACCAGAATATTCCAAATATTGAGCAACTGCTCAAGCAATTTCCTATTAGCTCGTATTCATTTGGGAAATCATTTATGTATAAAAACAATCTTAGATTGGTTCAAGACGGCAGAGTAGAAGGAAGTGCACTCACTACCTCTTGCGGGAGAACCAGAATCACAACTAACTGCTGAACAGTCATTGACACTGGAACTCACCAAAAAAGATACCCCACATCCAAAGACAAAGGAGAAGCCGCAATGAGACGGTAGGAGGGGCACAATCACTATAAAATCAAATCCCATAACCGCTGGGTGACTCACAAACTGGGGAACAATTATACCACAGAAGTTCACCCACTGGAGTGAAGGTTCTGAGCCCTACATCAGGCTTCCCAACCTGGGGGTTTAGCAATAGGAGGAGGAATTACCAGAGAATCAGACTTTGAAGGCTAGCAGGATTTGATTGCAGGACTTCGACAGGACTGGGGGAAACAGAGACTCCACTCTTGGAGGGCACACACAAAATAGTGTATGCATCGGGACCCAGGGGGAAGAGCAGTGACCCCATAGGAGATAACCAGACCTACCTGCTAGTGTTGGAGGGTCTCCTGCAGAGGTGGAGGGTGGCTGTGGCTCACCTTTGGGACAGGACACTTGCAGCAGAAGATGTGGGAAGTACTCCTTGGCGTGAGCCCTCCTGGAGCCTGCCATTAGCCCCATCAAAGAGCCTCTGGCCTCCAGTGCTGGGTCACGTCAGGACAATAAACCAGCAGGGAGGGAACTCAGCCCCACCCATCAGCAGACAAGCAGATTAAACTTTTACTGAGCTCTTCCCACCAGAGCAACACCTAGCTCTACCCACCACCAGTCCCTCCCATCAGGAAGCTTGTACAAGCCTCTTAGATACCCTCATCCACCAGAGGTCAGACAGCAGAAGCAAGAACTACAATCCTGCAGCCTGTGGAACAAAAACCACATTCACATATAGACAAAATGAAAATGCAGAGAGCTATGTACCAGATGAGGGACAAGAAAAAACCCCAGAAAAACAATTAAATGAAGTAGAGATAGACAACCTTCCAGAAAAAGGATTCAGAACAATGATAGTGAAGGTGACCAAGGACCTCGGAGAAAGAATGGAGGCAAAGATCGAGAAGAGGCAAGAAATGTTTAATAAAGACCTAGAAGAATTAAAGAACAAACAAACAGAGATGAACGATACAATAACTGAAGTGAAAAATACACTAGAAGAAATCAATAGCAGAATAACTGAGGCAGAAGAATGGATAAGAGACCTGGAAGACAGCATGTTGGAATTCACTGCCATGGAACAGAACAAATTTTAAAAAATGAAAACAGCCTAAGAGACCTCTGGGACAACATTAAATGCACCAACATTCACATTACAGGGGTCCCTGAAGGAGAACACAGAGGGAAAGGACCCAAGAAATTAATTGAAGAGATTACAGTTAAAAACTTCCCTAACATGGGAAAGGTAATAGCCACCCAAGTCCAGGAAGTGCAGAGAGTCCCATACAGGATAAATCCAAGGAGAAACATGCTGAAAAACATAGTAATCAAATTGACAAAAAGTAAAGACAAAGAAAAATTATTAAAAGCAACAAGGGAAAAATGACAAATAACATACAAGGGAACTCCCATAAGGTTAACAGCTGATTTCTCAGCAAAACTCTACAAGCCAAAAGGGAGTGGCACAATATATTTAAAGTGATGAAATGGAAGAAACTACAAACAAGATTACTCTACCTGGCAAGGACCTCATTCAGATTCGACAGAGAAATCAAAAGTTTAATGATAAGCAAAAGCTAAGAGAATTTAGCACCACCAAACCAGCTCTACAACAAATGCTAAAGGAACTTCTCTAAGTGGGAAACACAACAAAAGAAAAGGACCTACAAAAACAAACCCAAAACAATTAAGAAAATGGTAATAGGAACATATATATTGATAATTACTTAAATGTGAATGGATTAAATGCTCCAACCAAAAGACACAGGCTCTCTGAATGGATACAAAAACAAGACCCATATTTATGCTGTCTACAAGAGACCCACTTCACACCTAGGGACACATTCAGACTGAAAGTGAGGTGATGGAAAAAAGATATTCCATGGAAATGGAAATCAGAAGAAAGCTGGAGTAACAATATTCATAGCAGATAAAATAGATTTTAAAATGAAGAATGTTACAAGAGACAAGGAAGGACACTACATAATGATCAAGGGATCAATCCAAGAAGAAGATATACCAATTATAAATATATATGCACCCAACATAGGAGCACCTCGATACATAAGGCAAGTCTAACAGCTATAAAAGGGAAAATTGACAGTAACACAATAATAGGGGGGGACTTTAACACCTGACTTACACCAATGGACAGATCATCCAGACAGAAAATTAATAAGAAAGCACAAGCTTTAAATGACACAATAGACCAGATAGATTTAATTGATATTTATAAAACATTCCATCCGAAAACAGCAGATTACACTTTCTTCTCAAGTGCACATGGAACATTCTCCAGGATAGATCACATCTTGGGGCACAAATCAAGCCTCGGTAAATTTAGGAAAATTAAAATCATATCAAGCATCTTTTCAGACCACAGCGCTATGAGATTAGAGATAAATTACAGGGGAAAAAAATAAAAAGCACAAACACATTGGAGGCTAAATAATACATTACTAGATAACCAAAAGATCACTGAAGAAATCAAAGAGGAAATCAAAAAATAACTAGAGACAAATGACAAAGAAAACACAATGATCCAAGACCTATGGGATGCAGCAAAAGCAGTTCTAAGAGGGAAGTTTATAGCAATACAAGGCTACCTCAAGAAACAAGAAAAATCTCAAATAAACCATCTAACCTTATACCTAAAGGAACTAGAGAAAGAAGAACAAACAAAACCCAAAGTTAGCAAAAGGAAAGAAATTATAAAGATCAGAACAGAAATAAATGAAGTAGAAACAAAGAAAACAATAGCAAAGATCAATAAAACTAAAAGCTGGTTCTTTGAAAAGATAAAGA
Organism: Neophocaena asiaeorientalis asiaeorientalis; assembly: GCF_003031525.2. Classification (NCBI taxonomy): domain Eukaryota; kingdom Metazoa; phylum Chordata; class Mammalia; order Artiodactyla; family Phocoenidae; genus Neophocaena; species Neophocaena asiaeorientalis. The sequence continues at coordinate 1,569,258 of NW_020173108.1, forward strand.
GTCATCAAGAAAAAGGGGGAGTGGAATCAAATCAATAAGATTAGAAATGAAAAAGGAGAAGTCACAATGGACACCACAGAAATACAAAGCATCATAAGAGATTACTATATGCAACACTATGGCAATAAAATGGACAACCTGGAAGAAATGGACAAATCTTAGAAAGGTATAACCTTCCAAGACTGAACCAGGAAGAAATAGAAAATATGAACAGACCAATCACAAGTAATGAAATTGAAACTGTGATTAAAAATCTTTCAATAAACAAAAGTCCAGGACCAGATGGCTTCACAGGTGAATTTTATCGAACATTTAGAGAAGAGCTAACACCCAACCTTCTCAAATTCTTTCAAAAAATTGCAGAGTTAGGAAGACTCCCAAACTCATTCTACAAGGCCACCAACACCCTGATATGAAAACCAGACAAAGATACTACATAAAAAGAAAGTTACAGACCAATATCACTGATGAATATAGATGAAAAACTCCTCAACAAAATACTAGCAAACAGAGTCCAACAACACATTAAAAGGAACATACACCATGATCAAGTGGGATTTATCCCAGGGATGCAAGGATTCTCCAGTATATGCAAATCAATCAGTGTGATACACCATATTAACAAATTGAAGAATAAAAACCATATGATCATCTCAATAGATGCAGAAGAAGCATCTGACAAAATTCAACACGGATTTATTATAAAAACTCTCCAGAAATTGGGCATAGAGGGAACCTAACTCAACATAATAAAAGCCATATATGACAAAATCACAGCAGACATCATTCTCAATGGTGAAAACTTGAAAGCATTTCCTCTAAGATCAGGAACAAGAAAAGAATGTCCAGTCTTGCCACTATTATTCAACATAGTTTTGGAAGTCCTAGCCCTGACAATCAGAGAAGAAAAAGAAATAAAAGTAATCCAAATTGGGAAAGAAGAAGTAAAACTGTCACTGTTTGCAAATGACATGATACTATACATAGAAAATCCTAAAGATGCCACCAGAAAACGAGTAAAGTTAATAATGAATTTGGTAAAGCCGCAGGATACAAAATTAATGCACAGAAATCTCTTGCATTCCTATACACAAAAAACAAAAGATCAGAAAGAGAAATTAAGGAAGCAATCCCATTCATCATTGCAATAAAAAGAATAAAATGCCTAGGAATAAACGTACCTAAGGAGGTAAAAGACCTGTACTCAGAAAACTGTAAGACACTGATGAAAGAAATCAAAGATGACAGATAGAGAGATTTACCATGTTCTTGGATTGGAAGAATCAATATTTTGAAAATGAATATACTACCCAAAGCAATCTACAGATTCAATGCAATCCCTATCAAATTACCAATGGCATTTTTTACAGAGCAGGAACAAAATATCTTAAAATTTGTATGGAGACACAAAAGACCCCGAATAGCCAAAGAATCTTGAGGGAAAAAAAAATGGAGCTGGATGACTGAGACTCCCTGACTTCAGACTATACTACAAAGCTACTGTCATCAAGACAATATGGTATTGGCACAAAAACAAAAATGTAGATCAATGGAACAGAATAGAAAGCCCAGAGGTAAACCCATGCACTTATGGTCAACTAATCTATGACAAAGGAGGCAGGATAAACAATGGAGAAAAGACAGTCTCTTCAATAAGTATTGCTGGGAAAACTGGACGGCTACATTTAAAAGAATGAAATTAGAACACTCCTTAACACCATATGGAAAAATAAACTCAAAATGGATTAAAGACCTAAATATAAGACCAGACACTACAAAACTCTTAGAGGAAAACATAGGAAGAACACTCTTTGACATAAATCACAGCAAGATCTTTTTTGATCCACCTCCTAGAGTAATGGAAATAAAAACAAAATATAAACAAATGGGACCTAAAGAAACTTAACAGCTTTTGCACAGCAAAGGAAACCATAAACAAGACAAAAAGACAATCCTCAGAATGGGAGAAAGTATTTGCAAACAAATCAATGGACAGAGGATTCATCTCCAAAATATACAAGAAGCTCATGCAGCTCAGTATTAAAAAAACAAACAACCCAATCCAAAAATGGGCAGAAGACCTAAATAGACACTTCTCCAAAGAAGACATACAGATGGGCAAGAAGCACATGAAAAGCTGCTCAACATCACTAATTATTAGAGAAATGCAAATCAAAAGTACAGTGAGGTATCACCTAACACTGTTCAGAATGGGCATCATCAGAAAATCTACAAACAACAAATGCTGGGGAGAGTGTGGGGAAAAGGGAACCCTCCTGCACTGTTGGTGGGAATGTAAATTGATACAGCCACTTTGGAGAACATTATGGCGGTTCCTTAAAAAACTGAAAATAGAATTACCATATGACCCAGCAATCCCACTACTGGGCATATACCCAGAGAAAACCATAATTCAGAAAGACACATGCACCCCAATGTTCACTGCAGCAGTATTTACAATAGCCAGGTCATGGAAGCAACCTAAATGCCCATCGACAGACTAATGCATAAAGAAGACGTGATACATATATACAATGGAATATTAGCCATAAAATGGAATGAAATTGGGTCATTTGTACAGATATGGATGGATCTGGAGACTGTCAAACAGAATGAAGTAAGTCAGAAAGAGAAAAACAAATATCGTATATTAATGCATATATGTGGAATCTAGAAAAATAATACAGATGAACTGGTTTGCAAGGCAGAAATAGAGACACACAGAGGTAGAGAACAAACGTATGGACACCAAGTGGGAAAAGCGGGGTTCGGGGTAGGATGAGTTGGGAGATTGGGATTGACATATACACACTAATATGTATAAAATAGATAACTAATAAGAAGCTGGTGTATAATAAAATAAAATTTTTAAAAAATAAAAAATCTTAGGATATAAAGCATATTTTCTAAAGTTTGTTTTATTAAATATTTCTCATTTCACCTTGAAGGGTTGAAATTCAATTTGAATCTACAAGTATTTATTGTGTATTTCACATATGAGAGATACTGTCAGGTGCAGTGTGGGATATGCATAATAGGTAGTATTTGTAGAGCATACTATCAGATAGATTAGCAAAGTTCTAGGAAAGATCATTATTATTGCTATTTTGCAGATGATCAAAGTGGGTCTCAAAAAGGTTACAGACCTCATTCCTAGTCCATTACAGAACTCCTGTGCGCCAGCTATGTTTATCAAACCCAAATCTTTTGATTCTGTATTCCTCATTCTTCCCAAGAAAACATCAAAGTTCCATTCTAGCCATCGATGAACATAGAATACATTAGGATATATAGGTCACTGACACCTGACATAATAAGTTACAACTGAGGTTCAGAAAAATTGCTGTAAAATACGGAGGAACAAAACTTTTCTAGTGACTTAGAAAGGCATCATGGAAAACGGAATTGTATCTGGATTTGAAGGATTATTTGTGATTTTTAGTGTTAGGTATAACGGAACTTTGCAGAGAGAAGTAATTTTCTTGCTCTAGAGCTTTGCAAACATCAAAAGTTTTCTTCAGAAATAAGTCTGGTTGATACATATTGGGAAGGGCTATTAGCCATTAATGGTAGTACCTCCCATTCTAGGTAGTTCCAAGTAATTGACACAAAAAAGACCTGGTGATATTTAGAGATGCAGCAGAACAGCATTCCTTATGACTTGGCCCAGTACAGAACATTCTCAGGGTTTCAGGGGCACCCTAAGCCTTATCATCCCACAGGCTCCTCACTTGTTTTCCCAAATCTGTTGATTCAATCCTGTAATATGTATTTGAATAGTGTATTAATCTTATAAATGCAGAGCTACAGAATGATACTAAAGAGCAGGGAAGGAAGCTGTTTAGGAGAGTATTGATCTAGATAAGGACATCATGGTGTTTCACAATCCACAACGAGACCTTATCATGATACCTTGACACCTCTGGTGATACATCACCATACATCCAGAATCCTTCAGTTTATTCATGGAAAATATTTGCTATTACTTTTGATTCTTCCTCCAGTCTTCCTGTCATCTAACCCAATGCCTTTTTGCTTTGCAATTAGTCTTCCTTGTGTTGTCTGCACTTTACTTTATTCGGGAAGTATTTAAAACTACTGTTAAGTTACACAATTGGGAACAGCTTGACCAGAGTTGTGCTTTAATAATATTTTTCTTGCACACAATGTGAATTCAAAGAAAGAATTATAATAAGATAGATCCTCTTATTGATATTGTTTCCAAGACAGGGAAGACAATTCTTAACTAGATTATTATTAGCAGTGATAGAAAGGAAAGGGATACATGTAAAAGATAGCAAGGAAGTATAATTTACTTCCATACTATTTTACAAGATTCAGCACCATAATGCAGACCTACCATAGGAAGGACTTAGGTTTGGAGCCTATCTGACTGGAATAGCAGCTTCTGCAAATGGAGATTATGGTGAGAAATGGGGGCATATATAAGGAGAAAGTGGATGGTTATCGACATAGGATTCTTTAGCTGAAGGAAAGAGTAAAGGAGAGAAATGAGGTCTGAAGGCAAATCTTAGGGGAGATTTAAGATAAACATGAGGGACAGGAATAGGAGGTAGCAAAGGAAGAGTCAGAGAGATGGGGAATAATTCAGTGTTCTAGAGTCCAGCAAAAAGGAGAGTAAACAACCAGATACATGCTGTAGAGAGAGCAAGTGTTTGTGATGAAGGAGTCACTGGTAACTTCTGAAAGAGAAGAGCAATAGGAGAGTAGTGTGGCTCGAAGCTACCCTGCCTAGTGTAGAACAGGAAGCTGGAGCTAAAGAACCAGTAGTAGACCCAGCGCATCCCTTTCATTGTGAGAACTTCAAATGGTCTGATGCCATTGTTCTTCCTGACTATATTCCCTCCATATTATCTCAATAAATTAATAATTGTATTGAATGATAACCTAACACTTAAAAACTTACCTTGCATAGTAGGAATTCAGCATGGGAAAGATTGCATTTGATGGTTTATCTTGGATTTGGATTGAAAGATAGCCTCACAATAGGAAAGTAAGATTAACCATGAACGATTCTAAGTAACTACTTAGAAGCAGAAGGTGGTCTAGTGACATGGCAGCCCATGTACACGTAGGTAAGTTTATTTTCCAGTCACCTACTTTACAACTCCTTACACTTATTTCTTATTTTGTATCTGCCTAGTGCCAGCCAGAGAAAGCAGGGTGGTCACAAAATACACACCATCACCATATATCCAAAAGCTCTGTGAACAATATGCATGTTCTGAGACCAATCAAACTCTATTAAGAGAAAAACTGAACGGGCATTTTAGTAATCCTCAGTACTCGTACATCCTGATCTTTTGATAAAAGGTATTAATTTTCATTTTGGTTGTACATAATCTATCAAGGATGGCAGCAGTTTCCACAATTTTCTCTTTGATCTTCTCTGCAGAACTAGAATTCTGGATTAATTTTACCAGGGACAACGATTTAAACACAGCAGTGTTGAGTCAAGCATTACCCTTTCATTTCCAACTTGCCATATGGGAAACATATATCTTTTCTTGCAATGTATTAAAGTTTTGATCAAATGCATGCCACATTAAATGTTTGCAGCCATATAGTGAATACATTTTGGCTATTTAAAAATCAGCCAAGATTTACAGTATAATTCCATTGCTGAAGTTATCCGTGACAAAGCCAGACAAAGCCAAAACTCCTCATACTTACAGTAAAGTGTAATTTATTATGTTTCATTAAGACATCCAAATATGAGGTACATTAGGGTTCTGGGTGGCATGCTGGGTGCAAGATTTTGTAGTTTGCAATTCCTTCTGTAAAATCTATCATTTATAGTATATAAAAATCTCCTGTTTCTGTCTGTGAATGTTGACACAACTGTTGGGGCTTGTGCTCAGGCCTGGAATGTCCCACAGCAGGCATAACGCTGTAAGCAGCAACAGGAGAAAGTTCACTTTCCCTTTGTACATTATATGAGAGTACATAAGCTTTGTACTTATGTACTCTCATATAATGCTTAGAGATAACTGAGTCTGCTCTCTTTAAATTATGGATCCACCCACTAAAGAAGGGCACTAAAAATATCTTGGGGTCATATGTTCCTAGAAAGAACAGTGACTCCTTTTAAATAATTATGTTTATATTTGAAAGCTTTTCATTCATTTACAGATAGTTATTGAACACTAACTATGTGCAGGAACTCTGCTAGACATTATGGATATAAAGACCAAATTCATTTTCAATGTCTTGTTTAACTCTTTGTCTTTTTGTCTATAATACGCAGCCTATGCTTATTTAACTCATTTAATCTTTCCATCAAGATCAACTTCTCAATTGCTTTGTATTCCATTCTGGGGCACTTTTCCTTTTATGGAAATGTCTCCCATGTGTAGATGGCTGGAACTTAATGTCAAAGGGCAGGTGTGTTTTCTGTTTTGGTTCATCATACGCGCACATCCATATTTCATCTTGGACATCCATATTATACGATATGCTCATGCCTTAGTGTAACCTTGGCTCACTTCCAGTGCTGCTGCTTTCTATTTTTCAGCACAAAATCCCTGTGGTTTGGCTTATTAAGTCCCAGATGTATTCATTTGGACTCTTTCCCTCGGGAAGCCTGAGGTCCCGGGGTGGTAGTGTCTGAGACAAATGCTCAGAATTTCCTGGAATGAGTCCTGATTCTGGCTTCATGATGCTGTCACTTACCCTTCATGGAGAGCTATCACTGCCAGGTCATTATTTCCCTGCTGAAGCCACTCCCTGCAATTCTATTTGGGAGGCTTCATATCCCAGTTTTCTATGAGGCATCCAGATGAACCGATTTGAATTTCATGGTTGGGGAAATTTATTCATGAAATCTGGACTTTTGCCTTGATGTTGTCCATTGATCTTTAGGTCTTTAAACAGATATGGTAGTCCAGAAGCTATTGCTTAAATATAATCTTTTGGGAGAAGTGAGTTGAAGTGAGTTCAGGCAATCATATGGATCAATTAAAAAGTATAACAGAGAAATGAAAAATCAAAGCCAAAAAATATACAGTGTACTTTGAGAAACAGAAAAAAATTAATCTATGTGTTAGAATTCAGGATATTAGTTACCTTTCAGAGAATAGTGCCTGGGAGGAGATATGAGGGGACTTCAGTGTTGCTTGTAATGTCCTACCTCTTGATCCAGGTGCTGGTAATATGGGTGGGCTCATTTTGCACATAATTAGACACAACAAGTTGTATACTTACAATTTGTGTGCTTTTCCATTGGTATATTATACTTCAGTAAAAATTACCTAAAAGAAAACAAAAGAATTTAGATGTTAACTAATCATGTCCGTTAACTGTAAGTAGAAGGCAACTTGATACATTTATTTTGTATAATGATACTGAGGCCATACATTTTTAAACACAGAAGAACGAGTGACTAACACCAGTAACTAAATATCTTAAAAATGATGTTTAAAATAACAGGCACAAAGATATCAAAACAAATTATATTTTTCAGCATTTTGAAAGAAACTGATTTTCACTTCATTCTTGAAGCTTCTATGTTTTTCCTATTCTGCAGGGAGAAAATTGAAGTAAAATGATATTTTCTTGGCTCAGCATCCTTAGAAAGTCACTAGGAACAGAAAGTAGATTAGCCTCATAGTCTTGGTGGCTTAGCAGAAAATTTCAGAAGTCAAAGGGAGTTTGAAAGTAAACCTTTACCGCTCCCCCCAATTTAACATGTTTGCCAGCCCATACTCATGCTGTTATCAAAGTGGCTCATTTTAAATTCTTTACACATACATGTAATGAATAATATAAAATTCCTCTACCTTCAAACCGTGACATTGTTGTCTGATTTACCAAGGTTCAAGGAAAAGAAGAAACCACTTAGTGATGAATAAATCAGCCAAACTAAATCTTTTAATTTAATCTGATTCTGTTGCAGTCACATAGATATGACAGAAATGAACTCTTATAAAAAAGGAAAAATGACAGTAATTTTAAAATGGTTTGTAAAACAATTATAAAACATGTAGAAAGAATCTCCGTCATTTAGAAAATGAAGACAGCCTTGCTATTTCCATCAATGAATAACTGATTGATTGCAAATGATACATTCCTATTATTAATGAAACCTGACAATTCCATTAGACTAATATACAACAACTGCATGTTAATTCTCTTGATGAGCTTATCATTCATTTTTCCAGGGTTGAGGAATGCAAAACGAAAGCAAGAGTATTTAGAAGGTGAAATGAAGGTATAACTTTAAGGATTAGAAAACAGTTTATGTTTCTCTCCTCCTAAATCAAATGATAAAGAAGAATGTTAGGGCTTCTAATCTATATGGAGTTACGCTGTCAATTCTCAAGTAATCCATTCAACAGTTTTTACTGTTTGAACAGCTACATTTTAGTCAGTCGATTTATTGAATATTAGTCCACTCTTTCTAATTCTCTGGAGCCAGGTGCTTAAATCACCCAAACAAATTTGAGACCAAGAGCCCATGAGACTAAACTCTGTTTTATCCAACTTAAAAAGAAGAACAATACCCCCAAATTTACGATCTTCAAAGTAATTTGGTTTTAATAGGTTGATTCTGTGAGATTCAATAACTCTCTGTCCTTGAGCAAATTACTCTACCACTAATGAGGACTGGTTTTTGCACTTTGAATACAAAAGTGTGTTGAGACACTGAAGTAATGATACAAGGTCATACCAAATAACAACTTATTTCCATATGGCTAGATCTGCGAGGGTCCAAATAAGAATTCTATTAATTGCAGAAAATATGAGGAAAACACATGTGCAAATGAAACTACCCAATACAGAATTTGAAGAATACCGAATTTATTTTGCAATTTATTTAGCTGTAAAAGGTAAAATATAAAAGCTTAATTATATGTATAAGTGACAATTCCAAATGATTCTTATATATGTCAATCTCCTTTGAGATATATTTATATATTTGTTATTTTAATGGAAACAACAAATTAAATTTACTGAAAATGTATTTTAGGGAACCAATTATTTACTCATTCACCCTCTTGAAAAAATAGTTGCTAAATACTTGTGCTTTGTGCTAAACTCTTTGGGAGGAAAAATATCAAGTGAGACTTCAACTCTCCAAGGAGTTTGAAAAGCATTAGTGGAGAAAGACTTCTAATGTTGCTTTTTGTTGTAGATTGAATTTATTTTTCTGTTTCATTGTTAATATAAAGGACATAGAGAAGTATTTTTTTAAATCTACAGAAGTGCAGAGAAAGTAGAGATCTCAAGTGAATGGAATAATCAAAGATGTTTTCAAGGAGGAGTACATCTGAACCAGGGGTTACCAACATAAAGGTCTACAGGGTACAGGAGAGTGACATAAATGAACAAAGTGGGTAAACCATTTCTAAGAGAAAGGGAACTGGCAGAGACTAAGGAAAAAGGTCAGAGTGTGTGTTCTTTTTAAAAGGAAAAACCTTTCCTTAGTTTTGGCTAATTATAATCCTTATGTGGCAAAGGCTTCTGATTTCTCAAGAGAAGCCACAACTCTGGATTTTTAGGTGCAATCTCCATCCTTTCAAATTTGGAAAAATTATATATATATGTAAACATAAGTTATATACCTATATATAATTTGTAAAATTATATATAATATACAAACTGATTGTATTATTTATATAAACTCATGTGTGTAAGTGTGTGTATATACAAACACAAAAACAATCAGTTTTTTAAAAAATATACCTAAAGCCATATTTGACCTACATACAGTTTCCAATCTCAACACTATATCATGGCTTTGGTTAGATGGCTGAATGTAAAAAAAAAAATGGAGAAGAGAGAGCTCTCTAGGAGAAAAAATCATATGGGGAAGGGCGAGGGAAGGTCAGTTGACATTAAGAGGTCTCAGTTGACTCGTGTGTGTGTGTGTGTGTGTGTGTGTGTGTGTTTATTTGTGTTTACATATACAATGGAGCCAGAATTAGATATTGACAGCAGAACACATGGTTATTGACTACCATAATAATGAGTTTGGAACTTTTTTGAAAGCCCTAGAAACTGCCAAAAGGTCTTCAGGAAAGGAGTGACTCCATACAATTACCTTGTAGGATTTACTAGATTAGAGGTTCCAAACATAGAGACCTCTCAGCTTCCTACTGTACTAGCTTAGCAATAAAGTGACTGCAGCCTGACCTGAAATAGTAACTAGAGCCATGGAGGGGAAGGAGTGGACAGGAGAGACACTGTCATGGAACAGGACTTGAAAACTGAATAGATGTAAGGAGAGGTTTAAAGGAGATTACAAGATTTATTCTCAAATTTCTTGTCTTTTTGCCTGTGAAGATGTAGAGCCATTAATGTTAAGACAAAAGGCTATGAACTGGTATAAGCAGATATTTATGGATTAATTTTAAGCATGTTAAAATGGTAGTGTTTACAAAGTCCTCAAGTCTAACTTTGGAGACATTTTGAAATCAGTTTTAAGCCATAACTGAGGTGGAAATAATGTGAACACATAATTTATTTTATTTCTTATTGTATTTAAAAATATGAATACAATTCTTTTTTTTCAATTAAATTGAATTTTAAAATTCTGATTGATTACCTTCTAAGAGACAGACAATGAGCGCTTATGCAAACAACTCACACTTCCAATTTTGTTTTGAGAAGGTCTCCATTCCTATAGATAAGCCTAGTAAAATATGACCCTTAAAAAATTAACTAAACATTCTGTTTTGAATTTTATCTCTGTGGGGTACAAAAAGAAGAGTATTCATTTTTGTCATAGCACTTTTGAGATCACTTCCCATGCAAGTGCTTTTTTCGTCAAATAGACTCTTCTGGATCATTTTTGGCACTCTAGACTTGGGACCAAGCAACTGTAATGCCTCAGAGAGACAGTGCTATCATTGAATGCCCTAAAATGTCAGGTGGATCGATGAGCCACTGGAGTAGTTGTAAAGCAACTGTTTTATTTTGAAAAAGAAACTGAGCTTGCAACAAATAACACATCTACAATCAGATGACTACAAAAAAAATTGGTCATATCGACCTAATATTAGTGTTTTTCCAAACTCTGTATTATAAACTTTGCTCAGTTGGGAAAGCTGAGACTTTCTGATTAATTGGTTATTGTATCAGAGTCTAGGCAAAATATGTTTTTTTTTTTTCTTTTACATTGTGGTGAGCACTCAGTTTCTCCTCTCAATCTGAAAACATTAGTGTTTCTGTTTTAGTTACCTTCTGGAATTAGTTATTTGATACTTTCTTCTCTTTGTTGTTCTACTTCCCAGATTTTTTTAAACTTTTTCTTCCAGAATTTCTTCTGATCTTTGTTGTTGTTGTTGTTGTATTGTTTTGTGTATTCATTTTCAAGGGAATTTTTCTTATCAAAGTATTCTTTTTGCAGGTATAGCTCCTGTTCCTGTTTAATGGATGCAATTTAGTTTCTAAGGCTATTACATATTTTTTCTTTTTGTGGGGGGCACATAGTTTTCTTCCGCTATCTTCAATGACTCTTTTCTGATTTCTTGCTTTTTTTCTAACTTTTGTATTTCATGTTAAAAGCTTTGTTTTAATGTCTTGTAATCCTTGACTGTTCCTTTATAGTTAACGGGAAGTGAAGCACTGCAAAGATGTTTACAAATTCTATTTGCCTAGGTGGGCTTTGTCCACTAATGGCTTTACTGTAGAATAAACTTGTTTAGCCATTTCATTTGGAAACTCTAATTAGTGGCATCTATAGATTTTGTCTCTTGTCCCAGTCAGTTTCCTAGAAAAGTCTTTAGTCCAGAGGTAAGCAAACTTTTTCTATCGAAGTCCAGAGAGTGAATATTTTACACTTTATCAGTTAGACAGTCTTTGCTGTGACTAGCTGTGACTATTCAATTCTGTCACGGTAGCACAGAAGCAGACACAGACAATACAAAATGAAGGATGTGGCTGTGTTGAAATAAGACTTTACTATTATGTAAACAGTCATCAGGCCATTGTTTCCAACCCCTGCTCGAATCTCCTGCTGTGGGCTATAAACTTGAGTACCAAGGTTGTGTCTAGTGAAAGAAGGGGACCAGCGACATGGCCACTTAACCTGGTCTTTTAATAAATTCCTCTGTTTTCATTATGATATCCCATCCTCACCTGTAACTTGTGTATTCGGGATTAAAGTGTTTCTACCAATCCCCAGAAAGTAAATTTCCAGTCTTCGGCTGTGAAGGGTAGTGGGGAACAACCAACTTTACAGAGTGTGGCATATGGTCTCAGAGGCATTCAAACAGTACACCTGTTTTCAGCATGACCTATTCTGCTAATGTCAGCTGTACCTGGTGCCTTCAATCCTGAGCCTTTCCAGGGCTCTACATCACAAATGAGCTTGGAGCTGGCCTCCCCCATTGCTGGTTTACGTTTTTTTTCTGATCTGCATTACCACCTATAAGTCAATAACATCCATCCAAATGTTTTCTGGTTTCCAATATTGCATTGCTGTATTTATCTCTCCTGTTTTCTTTGTACTTTCAGGTTTTTACTTTTCAAAAATCCTTTAACTGACATTTTAGTAGAGATTCTGATGGGATTAGCAGTGAATATGTATGATGCGTGTTCCATGTCTGGAGCCTTCAGAAAATAGATAGATAGATAGATATTCTGATCTTTGATATTCTGGTCTTAATGTCATCCATTTGCAACTGTAATATCATTACAATCAAGAGTCTACTTTTACATGTAGGTTTACTTGATACTTTACTTGATCTTGAAGATATTTCATATCTCTGAAATATGAGATGGCAAACTACAGTTTATAGTTTTTACTCTTTCAATTTCCAAGTGAAAAAAAAGATTGCTTCAAAGTGGGATAAACACAGTTTTATATATTCACCCCAGTTAGTTTTATATATTCTACCTTCCCTCATGCCCCAGGTCACTAAAATCCCCACTTTCCAATACTTTCATAAAATGAAGTCAATAACTTTATATCTTTTCCACAGGCTATTCCCCCAAATATGAACACTAGGCAGGTGTTCACACTCATTTAATATTTAAATAGAATGAATAAGCATTCAGTCTACTGTGGGAAACCTTGAGCCCTCCTAATGCAGCTTACACATCTCTCTTCATCCTTCTTCTCTATCCTATTCCTCTTTTATGCTCTCTGTCTTTTCTCTTGATTCTTTTCTATGTCCATTCTTTTTTTTTTTTTTTTTTTTGGCCGATCATTATTATGACTCATACTAGTTTTCTATTTCTGTATAACAAATTACCACAAAGTTGATGGCTTAAAGCAACACCCATTTATTAGCTCACAGATGTACAGACTTGAGTAAGCTAGACTGGATTCTATGCTCAGGGCTAAAATCATGGTGCTGGTTGGAGTCTCTGGGAAAGAATCCACTTTCAATCTCATTTACGTTGGCAGAATTCAGTTCTTTGCAGTTGTAGGACTGAGGTCTCAGTTTCCTTGTTGGCTGTCAGCCAGGGGCCTCTCTCAATTTCTCAAGGCCATCACATTCCTTCTCACTTGACTGCATTCATCTTCAAAGAAACAATGGTGTGAGTCCTTCTCAGGCTTCATGTTTCTCTGACTTTCTTTTCTGCTACCAGTCAGAGAAAGCTCTCTTCTTTTACGGACTCATGTGATTAGATCAGATTGACCTGGATAATCTCCCTACCTCAAGAGCAGCTAGATGATATAATATAAGCACAGGAGTGATATCTTGATGCATAAGCAGGTTCTGTAGATTAAGTTAGGACATCACTGAAGAGTCATTTTAGAAATTCCACCTATCACACTTCTATTCATTCTATAGAAGTGCCACTGGCAGCAGGAGTATATAATAGGTTTTACTCAAAGTTTGGGTTAGCAGAGAGGACTGAGTTATAACTCAACACGTAGAATGGATTAAAATAGAATATCAGGTATCATTGTCCTGAAAAACTTCTTCCCTATTCCCTGCCTTGGGGAATTTCTTGATGGCCTTGCCTTCAGTTGGGCCCCAGCCTCCAGTGCTTCTGTGGGACTCATCTCCTTTTCTTTTCTTCATATCTCTATTTCCAAATTTAAAGTACCTCAGTGGTTAGATTCTCCAGTTTCTGGATTAAAAACTTCCAGATTACTGTTTCCTTCCACCAGCAGAACACTATACTTACAAACTCTCTCAGAGACAATTCTCAGACTGTTGGGCAAGTGAGAAAATTCACTTCTCATATCTAAATACGCCTATTAACAAAGTGAAAAATTTCTTCCTAAAAACGACTCTGCTTTTTTCTTATCCCTACCATTTCAAACCATTTATATGTTCTTATTCTTACAAACTCCTACTCTTATACTCAGGTTTTTTAAAATTAGTGAACATTAGATATAATAATACATGTAAACTACTCAGTATATTCTCAGAAACATAGCTAGAAACAAATGCTGGCAAACATTTTTATTGGAGATAGAGTGGAACCGTGGATCATTTAGAGTTCCTCAATTAGCATCATTTAAACAGCTGCCTATATGTAAGGGTGTAGAAATGCATAAAAGCCAGGCAAATAGATGATAAAAGTCAAAACCAAAACCAACAAAAACCATAACTCTTTGAGCAATATCTCTAGCAAGGATTAATGTAGTCATCTGGTCATGTTTCACCAGTATGTGAGCGGAAACAGCTAGGCAGCCAGTAGAGAGAACACAACTTAACTTAGACTCTCCTGTCTCACTAATTGAAGGTTTTTGTACACCCTCAGGCCAGAGACCTTGTCTCCTGTGTTTTAGGCAATAAGAAGTAAGCAGTCAATGCTCGATAAGTAATAATAATTAATATTGAATCTCACTCCCTGGGCAGTGCTTCCAGTATTGATGATGTCAGTGAGGATTATGTCTCCCAGGAAAACATGTAGGATAAATTTCCTGGCTGGGCCCCAGTTAGAAGCAGAGGAGAAAAAGGAACTGAAGTGTATTATGAAATAAGTCACAACGCTCAGGAAAAACTATCACATACACAGAAGGATACTCAAGTCACTTGTCCTCCTGTCTTTTTGACCTCTTCCCCTTCTTTTAGTTGATGTATGTTTAATTCATTATATAATCAACACCCATAAATCCATAACTTAACCCAAGAAATAATAGCAAATAATAAACAAATTACCTAACAACAGGCAAACAGAGAGACAGACAAAGAGAACTGATGCTTGCCAAACTTCTGCAGTTGGCTTTGGAGACCCCTTGCTATGCGAAAGTGGGCAACACTTCGGTGCCTGGATGTTGAAGAGAGCTGGGTAGGAGAGATACCGATGAGGGATGTAGGGAGGCTGGGGAGAGAGGATACTCCCAGGAGCTAGAGTAGCAGGGATTTACCAACTAGTATGGAATGAGTTCAGTCACTTAACAGCCTCTCTCCAGAAGTAAGCACCATTGTGAATTTTATATCATTATTCTATTATGCACATATATAAACACTCATACCCACACACACACACACACACACACACACATTTTCCATGATTATTAAGCATTTTATCTTTCAGTACATTTGTAAAGGACATTAAATGCAGGAGTTTTTATGTAATAAGGAATACCTCTCAGTTTAAATTAAAAATCCAATAAATATGTTTCAGAGCTCTGTTAGGTATGCCGGTAACCGGGAAATGGAATTTTAGGGGACATCATTCCCCCAAGTTCAGTGAAAATGAAACAAAGAAAAAAAATAGACCAACTATATCTCTATCCATCTATCTATCATCTATACATATACACACTCAGGTTCCTTTTTTTTCTCTACGGTACGCAGACCTCTCACTGTTGTGGCCTCTCCCATTGCGGAGCACAGGCTCCAGACGCGCAGGCTCAGCGGCCATGGCTCACGGGCCCAGCCGCTCCGTGGCATGTGGGATCTTCCCGGACCGGGGCACGAACCTGTGTCCCCTGCATCGGCAGGTGGACTCTCAACCACTGCGCCACCAGGGTAAGCCCCCCACTGAGGTTTCTTTTAGTTTGAGATCTTTCACTTTACTAATTTTGATCAATCATCAGTGTTTGATGACCTCTAGTCCTCCTCATATCCATGTATTGGTTTGGAGCATGACTAGATTAATGAACCAGCTGAGAAGATCAGCACCTAGTCCTCCCTATTTCGGTCCAGTCTTCTCAGTGGAAAGAGCTGTCTGGATATGAACACATTCATAATGTCATCCTAGGGAATTCAAACCCACCTTACAATATGACCGTTATTGAATCAGCAATGATCTTTGTCACACAAAAATATATCAAATACTGGTTTTACTTCTGTTAAAATTAGTTAAGAAAAGTAAATTTTCAGAGTGTTTTTGTGAAACTGAGACTCAGAGTAGGCCTTTCTTAATAAGTTAGTCCTAGAGATCTGAAGTCAGATATCTGTGGGGAGAGCCTCTATGATTATTTTGAATTTTTCTTGTTGTTGTGAACCTTACGGTTTTTCAGTGAGCTTCTCTGTTAACATTACCATCACCTAGAATTAGTTTCATGCCTGAACTACTGCATTCCAAGATGGCAAACACAGCTCCATGGTCAATCCTCGCTTCACTAATAGTAACTCTGATCACATAACAGATGTGAAGCTTAAAGAATAAATATCCTCCATCAGGACCAACATGCTTTATTTATGTCTATATATATATACATACATGTATACACATACACACACACATATATATCTAAAAAGATAATCACAGGGCTTCCCTGGTGGCGCAGTGGTTGAGAGTCCGCCTGCCGATGCAGGGCACACGGGTTCGTGCCCCGGTCCGGGAAGAGCCCACATGCCGTGGAGCGGCTGGGCCCGTGAGCCATGGCCGCTGAGCCTGTGCGTCCGGAGCCCGTGCTCCGCAACGGGAGAGGCCACGGAGAGGCCACAACAGTGAGAGGCCCGTGTACCGAAAAAGATAATCACAGAGACCATTTTCCATATTCTGATCCAATATCAGCTAACTGCTGATTTTCCTTTGAAAACAACAGAAATAAGTATTTCAAATCAGTGTTATTATAAATATCCAAAATGTATGATCATTTTGAAAAAAACACTCTGACACTTCACATAATTTCATTTTAATTCTCAATAAGTCTATCTTCTGACTTTTATTTTGTAGTTATCATCCCGTATTCTGATATGTAGAGCTGAGAATATGGGCGACAGTAGATATTGAAAAGTAGATAATATGAGAAAAGCTAGTGGAGTAAATTTACATAAAACATGATAAAGTGAATATATACCCAACAAATTAACTACTAAAATTTAGCTTAAGGTACACTTAAGATATAGAAATTCTTTAATTTGACAAATACTTCTCTGGCAAGAACTTGGTTGTTTTTGATACTTTCTTTCTATAGGCCATTTTAAACACTTCTTGCTTTGTTTTCTCTCCACTAATTAGTCTTTAAATATCCAATGATATTTCTCAGGATAACAAAGTGAGCTAATCTTTACATTTGAAATTTCAACAACCAGACTGAAAAAAGTTCAAGCAACTTTCCATTAAATAACTTCAGGCCAAGAATTCAGACATAGGTAACTTATTGTTTACATGCTGTATCCTGCCAAATTCTGGATATAGATTTAGAGAATCTGTGATAGAGAAACCCTTAAATATTTAGCAATTCAATTTCAATTGTAATTTGGGGGGAGGGGATTTGTATGTGATTTTTTTCTAAATTAACTTTATGAGAAAATCGTACCTTCTTGACTTTCACTATAAAGAATAAAGAATGAGTAAAGAATGTTAATGAGGTTTATACTAAAGCTTTGTTTTTCAGGATTTTTTAAAAAAGAAATCTTGCATTATTCTTATTTAATCTTCCTTACTTTGATGATTAGCACAATTAAGTTAACCAAAAAGATCACGTGTGTATGCGTCCTTAATTCAGTCAATGTAGTTCTCTGCTGAATTTCACTCATTGCCTTAAATTGAGAAGAACTAAGGATGAAATGCCTGAGAAGCTCTGTTCCCTTCTCATGGCTGCCACTCTTAGAAGCCTGGCCATAGCAACAGTTCACCTGGCAAAGATGTTCCGAAAACGTGAATTGCCAGACTCTCGTCCCCTCTTCTGGCGTTTTCTTGTGAATTGATTTATTTATTAGCACTAGGCACGCTTGCTTTTTAAAATGAGGTATGTTAGTCATTTTGGGAGCAGATGTGTATGACCTCCTGACTCTACACCCAACAAGTTACAAATGCTCTTCCACACCCACTCTGATAAAGTATTATTTTCTTAAGTCAGTGGCTGAGTTCTGCATCTCCTGAGTCAGAAGAAAATGATGTACATTTTCCCTTCTGGAAATGTCAATATGTAGCTCTTTTCTGCTTCTCCATACATTTCATTTCATTTGTTGAAACTAGATGAACATTAAGTTTTAAATGTTTTAACAATTTATCAGAAAGAAATCATTTTACAAAATATATATTTTATGGTTAAGGTGTCAGTAAGATTTTTATAGTGACTGAAATGTTTTAAAGCTAATTGGGAAAAATTAAGAATTTTAAAACATTTACCTTCAGTAAAATATGAAGGAGTCATTGTTTAATTTTAAAGACAATAGCAAAAGTAGGTTTTACTTAAAACATAATGATGGTTTAAGTCAACTCCCAAGATCCCAAGCCTATTTATTTGCTTGGTTATATAACACACTGAAAGACTTTTCACTAGAAATTATTAATGTTTTATGGTCAGCTGAAGACATTAAAAAACAAATAAGTCATACCATTTTTAACCTCTGTACTTACAGTAATAGGAAAATTTGTAAACCAATTGAAATTGGCCTTTGTGGTTATTCTGCAATTCAGGGTAATTCCAGTACATATGCATCATTCCCAGCTAATTGCCATAGATGGAAGTTCTTGCACTGAGAAATCAGAGCTATTTTAAATACTAATACTCCTTACAGGACGCCTTATTAAAAACTTGTGTCAGTCATGTCAAAACTCCAGTGACTTTGCAATTGGAAGTGTCTCATTGGATCAGGGTAGCAGACCCACACCAAGTCTAAATATGTACAACTTCTTTCAATAAAAGTAATCCAGTAGTTAAGCTTGGGATACATAGAATCACAAAGTGTTAAGAGCATTTCAGGTTTTGTGCAGTTATTGAGCTGATAAATGATTTGCAAAATAGTTTAAAGCTTATATCCAATGAACATTTAAAATACTGAACATACATAAAAGTGGAAATAAACCGCAAAAGGTTTTAACTTTTTAAAAAAGTGGAGAGAAAGAGAGCAATTTTCTGAAGTTATTCTTTTATCTGGCAGCCTAGCTAAGAGAGAAGTGCTTTGGAACTGTCCAGGAAAATATATTTGAATTGCATTCTGCAATTTTTCTATTAAAAATTGAATGGTGAAATGTCATGAGGTGACTTATGACATGTGGCACAAGAATGGTCTGGGGCAGAGAGCCTCACAAAACCCCACTATTGCTAAGATGAGGAGAACCTCGTGTGATTACTGAAACAGAAGTGTGGGCATATTGGTGTGGAATTGTTTACACTTCTTGATATCAATCGGATCTGGCTCTTGGATCATGGCCTTAAAAAATGTTAGTTAGGGGCTTCCTTGGTGGTGCAGTGGTTGAGAGTCTGCCTGCCGATGCAGGGGACACGGGTTCGTGCCCCAGTCCGGGAAGATCCCATATGCTGTGGAGCGGCTGGGCCCATGAGCCATGGCCGCTGAGCCTGCACGTCTGCAGCCTGTGCTCCACAGCGGAAGAGGCCACAACAGTGAGAGGTCCGCGTACCGCAAAAAAAAATTAAAAAAAAAAAAAAAGTTAGTTAAAAGCCTGTGGTGTACCCCTGCAACTGCAAGTGGTTCTGGAGTGTTCTCCAAGGCTCAGTGGTAGGATGGACCCAGCAACTCACAGTAACTTTGTTTTAAAGATGATAAATATTCTCTCGGGTAGGGGGAGCGCTTTGGAAAGAAACTAGCAGCATGCATATTTTTGTTAGAAGCCAAGGTAATCTTTCAAGCAGGGAATTTGCTGCTGTCAGTGGAAGACTAGACTTATTTATTTATCATTGAGAATTTCCCTTTCTGTAGAGGATGACCATCTAGGGTCCTAAATAAGAGACAGACATTAACACAGAGCACAGGAGTAAGTATAAATCTACCCATTCCTGTGAGATCTACTGGTTTTGCCTCTAATAAGATAACTTGTTTTTTTCAGAGGCAGGGGGAGATGAATGGATGAGGGTAGGGAGAGAATAGATTTTTCTCCTTAAAACTTAGAAGCTATTTTCATAGAAAAATTATAATACTTCAATCAACTACCATTTACTAAGCCAGGTGCTTTTTATTCTTCACCTATCTAAATGTTCACAAACTGTCAATAGAAGTTAGGTGTTAGTATTCTCATTTTACAGATGCGGACACAGATGTTCACTGAAGAAAAACAACTTGCCCAAGATCACATATATACTTGGACCACGGGAGGATTCAAAGCTGGGATGCCAGACTCCAAAGAGCAACGCTTCCTCTGACCTGCACTGCTGTCCCTGCTTTCTTGAAGACTTTCCACAAACTCAAGATGTACTTAAAGTTTTCTTAGGTGTGACGTGTATTTGGAGATCTCTCAGGCCTAATGCAACCAGTCTCTGTGTAGCATGTTGGGGAAAAGGGATTTCTAAATTAAGAAACATTTTGTTCAAAAGTTTGAAGTTTGATATATTCACAACTTGTCTGCTACTGCTTCCTGATCATTGTCCACCTCTGTATTGCAGCCTGTTTACACTGCAGACTGAAAGGTTGGTGGTGATCATAGAGACAGCAAAATACACCAGTAAAAACATAAGGTATGTGCATGGGATTATACTTTATAGATAACTGTAAACACATCGGCTACCCATATCAGTGGAGATGGGAAGGGGGGTATATCTTGTGCCAATATTTCTCATAGGAACTGAGAATTATCTGAAACTTCAAGTGAAATGGTCTATTTTTTTTTATTTTTGGCGGTACGCGGGCGTCTCACTGCCGTGGCCTCTCCCGTTGCGGAGCACAGGCTCCAGACGCGCAGGCTCAGCGGCCACGGCTCACGGGCCCAGCCGCTCTGCGGCCTGTGGGATCTTCCCGGACCGGGGCACGGACCCGTGTCCCCTGCATTGGCAGGCAGACTCTCAAGCACTGCGTCTATTTTTATCAAGCCATTTTAGTTGGTGATCAGCACCATGACTGTCAAAAAGCATTATTACCAACTCTGTATTTTTAAATGTTCAATTATTCTTTTTCTCTCCTGGACTTTCAGTATTAAATACACTAAAGTGCTGAAGTTGGACTGTATTGATTATAGCCAGCATTAATCTTTCAAAATAAGCATTAGATCTCAAAAGACCTCATTTGAATCAAGTATAAAGAACAAGCGTCTGCTCTTTGGCATTCATGAAACAATATTTCATGCTTTCAGTATATGCACTTTAGAAAACTGTAAAGGCCAAACACTCCCTCTTTATCATTGTGATTAGACTTGTAAATGCTGTGACAATTAGCTCCTGAAATCCTTCAGGATTCATCCTTGAAAGAAAGAGCCAAGGACTTACATCGTGGAGAGAGGGAGGTGAGGTTTATGTCTCAGGGTATTAAAACATGCATTATGTGTTAGTGGTTGGGAAGAGAAGGGCCTGGACCAACCTTCCTTTGGCTAGTGTGACCGAAGGAAACCCAGGACTCCTGGCTGGACAATATTCACATCAGGTACTATCAGGTACTATGTCTTTCACTGATGTCAATTCAGATGGAGGCATTTAAGGATTGGGGGAATGATTTCAAATCTTTCTTCAGCTTCAACATAAATGGATTCATAGATGGAGTAGAAAATGGAAAGGCAGAGAAAAAAAAAAAAAAAAAACTTGTGTTTTGGAATTACTCAAAATTCTGATTCAGCTCCATGGTCACAGAACCCTTTTCTGCATGTGAACAAAAATGTGTTTTCTCTGGCAAGGTCCTACAGAAGTGTTCTTTTCATGCAGAGGAAATGACCCAGGTATGAAAGTTTTTCTTATTTCTTTGCCATTAAAAATATCCAGTTTAGTGTTTTGGCATGTCTTTTAAATACACATAGCTTGCCATTAGTGACTTGTTAGCTGTTTCAACTTTATGCTATAAAATTTTACCATGAATGAGTCTCTCAAACAAGACAGTTAGCCTCTTGATCCTAGTTTGACATTTTAAAGTAAGATTACCGTGAAGATCGGCATTAATCTAATCAGTTCAACGACCATAAAGCTATGACCCCAAGGAAAACAGTCACATTGGGTGAAAAACCTATTCTATGATTTTCTTTCAGACACCCATATTAAAATGCTTATGTTTTTCAAATTTTGTGATTATAAATCCTTCAATATTTCTCATCATGAATAGAATTACTTCATTCCTCTTGGAGGTGAGTTTATTTAAGTCAGTTTATGGTGTCTGCATAGATGTGGTAGAAAATGGTCAGTCTTTTTGCATGGTGACCATGCTATCATGACTGTGTTTAGGTCAGCCCTCTCTGAAATATTAAGAAGGGAGTGAGTTTGTCTTTGATGCTTCTCATCCGATTACTTTCATTCTTCTCCCCCTGCCTCTACCATCTACAAAAACACCTGGCTTATACCTTCCTAGTCTTTAGGATGATCAACTGAGGCTGTGTGAATGGTCGCTTAAACTGCAATCAGTTTTTTCATTATATTGTGAGCATGGAAAGACTCCTTGTCCTTGGTTGAAATGTCTTAATTTCTGTCAAAATTGGAATTATTGACCTGATATAAAAGAAAGCAAAAACTAAGGGTATTCTTGATTGAGGAGCTCATCTTCTTCTCTAGCTCTCTGTTGCAACCTGAGAAAGAGACATTGTCTATATGCTGTTATAAATTCGTTGAATGTTTCATCTCTGTGTTAATCCTAGCACAGAAGTGATGTCCTGAATTCAATTACCAGAATATATTTTTACTGTCTGTGCAGCTGTTTTATAATAAGCAACTCTTTATAGTTAACTGCATCTTTAGACAATTATCTTTAACTAATACACTTTAGTGTGTTATTTATTTAGCAATGTATCATCAAGAAATAAGAGAATCTCTCTAGGAAGCCTCTAGTAGTCTCCTATCTGTCTACATTCACCTGGCTATAAGCACCTCCTAAGGTTAATGACCATTCACTTCCACTTTCCATATCTTTTGGTAGTTAGTCTTACAAAGAAGTGGATTCCAGGAAATATTGCTCCAAAACGCAGAGGGAATGCGAGTGATTCCAGGCTAACAGGAGTCAGTCCATTAAGGTTTTAAATAAACTCAAAATGGATTAAAGACCTAAATATAAGACCAGATACTATAAAACTCTTAGAGGAAAACACAGGCAGAACACACTTTGACACAAATCACAGCAGTATCTTTTCCAATCCGTCTCCTAGAGTAGTGGAAATAAAGCCAAAAATAAACAAATGGGACCTAATTAAACTTAAAAAGCTTTTGCACAGCAAAGGAAACCATAAACAAAAATCCAACTCACAGAATGGGAGAAAATATTTGCAAATGATGAGAACGCCAAGGGATTAATCTCCAAAATTTACAAATAACTCATGTGGCTCCATATCTAGGAAACAACCCAATAAAAAATGGGCAGAAGACCTAAATAGACAGTTCTCCAAAGAAGACATACAGATGAACAAGAGGCACATGAAAAGATGTTCAGCATCGCTAATTATTAGAGAAATGCAAATCAAAACTACAATGAGGTATCACCTCATGCCGGTTAGAATGGCCATCATCAAAAAATCTACAAACAATAAATGCTGGTGAGGGTGTTGAGAAAAGGGAACCCTCCTATGCTGTTGGTGGGAATGTAAATTGGTACAGACACTATGGAGAACAGTAAGGTGGTTCCTTAAAAAACTAAAAATAGAGCTACCATATGATATAGCAATCCCATTCCTGGGCATATATCTGGAGAAAAACATAGTTCAGAAAGAAACACTCACTCCAATGTTCAATGCAGTGCTGTTTACAATAGCCAAAACATGGAAGCAACCTAAATGTCCATCAACAGATGAATGGATAAAGAAGATGTGGTACATATATACAATGGAACATTACTCAGCCATAAAAAAGAATAAGATAATGCCATTTGCAGCAACATGAATGGACCTGGAGATTATCATATTAAGTGTATGTAGTAAGTCAGAGAAAGACAGACAGTACCATATGATTCCACTTATATGCAGAATCTTAAAAAATGATACGAATGAACTTATTTACAAAACAGAAACAGATTCATAGACTTAGAGAACGAACTTATGGTTACCAGGGGGGAAGGGTGTAGGGGAGGGATAGATTGGGAGTTTGGGATTGACATGTACACACAGCTGTATTTAAAATAGATAACCAACAAAGAACTATTGTATAGCACAGGGAACTCTGTTCAATACTCTGTAATAACCTAAATGGGAAAAACATTTTTAAAGAATGGATGTATGTATAACTGAATCGCTTTGCTGTACACCTGAAACTAACACAATATTGTTAATCAACTATACTCCAATATAAAATAATTTTTTTAATAAATACAAATTTTTAAAAATGTCTGTGCTATCAGAAATCACCAGCAATCACTGCATACTATGGCAGATATCCAACAAGAATGATTCTAGGCTCCAGCACATCCTAAACTATAGGGCAATCTGATCCCCGTTATGCTCTACAGTTGTGGCAACACTCAGATACAGTACACTGGGATCCTCACTCTCTTTTCGGCAGCCTCTCAAGTGTGGTGTTGGAGAGAATTCCTTGGTGAGAAGGAAAGGCTACCTTTTAAGTCTTTACAGCAGAGGCTCAGTAGGGAATATCAGATCAGCATTTTCACCTACATGTTTTATGTCTCGTATATTTCAGTTCACCCAGACATAAGCACAGAGGCTGGCACCTGGAAGGCACCTAATACATTTCATGAAATAAACAGACACATAAAAGAGTGCCCTTGACACTTTACTCTTACCATGCTATTTGTGTCTTCCCTTCCTAAATTTGCTACTTAGCATGTGCTCTTTTCTTCAAATATTTTTTTCTTCCAGAAATGGTTATCCTTTCTCCTAGGTATCCCCAGGCGGCCTCTCCCTCCCTTTGTGTTTATTACTTTTTTCTCTCCCTGTGCGAACTCTGGTAGCTGCACTTTACCGCTCATCTCTGACTATGCATTCCATCATCAAAGTCTGAGGAACTAGATTACAACTTACCTAATGATCAGGTCTGAAATGAATGAAATTAGGGCATTGGTGAAAATTCAAAATATTGTCCATTAAGTTAGATGCACAAACACTTGCACAAGACCTTTATGTCATCAGGTTTGGCTGTTAAAAAGACTCCATTCTTCATCCTGAGTTTTGGAAAAGTTGTGAAGAACTGAGTCTACTAGATGAATGGCCTTTTTGAAAATAGGGCAGCATTAAAAACATTTGACTACAAACTGTATTTGCTAACATCTATCTTTCCCCATTGCTGTTAGCAAACTTTCTAGTCTTTAAAGCATGTCCACATAAGGGTTAAAAGACTCTCTTACCCAAAGCAGGGTAGGGGCCACCATCTGCATCTGCAATGAGGTGCCCATTTTAGCGGCAAGTTCTTCTCCAATGTGTGTTCTAGATCCCAATGCTATCATCATAGAATCTCTGGGGTTGTTGTTGAAGAAAAAATGAGATAAGATTTTTAAAATGTCAAGCCCAGTGTGAAACATAGAGATATTCAATTTGATAGCTCATTTTACCACAATCAATCAGGCAATACACTACTTCTACAAACTTATTATGGTCCAACGGAAAACATGGTATTGTATCTACATCCGCCTTCATTCTCATTGAGAAGATCCTACATTTCCTGAGAAATATTTCCAACGCTTTCCATCCCTATTGTCACTTCTTCCCAGAGTCTCATCACTGTTCTATGGACTTGTTAATATTGCTCCCTTCTCTCAGGCTTCCTGACTTTAGTTCATTTTCCACAATGCTGGTAGAATTCGCTCCTAAAAATAAGCCTTATTAGCACGCTTCCTTCAAATCTTTTGATTGGCTCCTCTTGCCTAGATAAACTGCTTTATTTATTGTAAGTCTCCTTCAAGGTTTTTATTTCCTAATATGTATTGCGAATCTCTAAGATGGGGACATACGTCACGGTTCTACTAATGCATTCTCCACTAAAACTTTTTATTTTTCAACAGAGCTTATTTGGGGAATTATTT
The DNA here is from genome assembly GCF_003031525.2 of Neophocaena asiaeorientalis asiaeorientalis. Classification (NCBI taxonomy): domain Eukaryota; kingdom Metazoa; phylum Chordata; class Mammalia; order Artiodactyla; family Phocoenidae; genus Neophocaena; species Neophocaena asiaeorientalis. Next base: position 1,595,417 of record NW_020173108.1, read on the forward strand.
ACATAGGAACACACAGGGCCAGGCTGGCTGACAGTAGTTAAATCCAAACCTTTCAGTACAAATACTCAAAATCTGTTGGCAATCCCCCTCTCAAATCTCAGCTTCTTTCTGCTTCATACTCACTTTTTGCTCCAAACCTACTATTCTCAAATAACATTCTTTGTGGTTTTGTCCCCTCCTTTGCAGGTAATGTTACTGACCTCGAAGCACTCTCCCCAAATCTTCTACCACACTTCTCCTTCTACTCAAACTGCTCAACTTGGTGACCTACTGATCCTTTAAGAAACAGCTGAAGTGCTCTTTTCTCTGAAGCTATTTCATTCTTCTATCTCCTGAGCAATGTGGGTACTCTGGGAGTTTAAAAGGAAGAATAAACTGTGTTCATACTTCTCTTATAACTTTTTCACATTGCTATGTGAAACTCTGTCTCCCTCATTAAAATACATTCCATATGGGCAGGCATGGCCATGCTTTATTCTTTTTGTAGCTCCTTTTCTGGTTCACTGCCTAATATATATGGAGATGGTGTATAATGAATGTTTACTAAATTATTTGCTAAATATGCCACAGATAGAATGGTATGTGTCACACATACACACATGCATGCACATGCACACATACAAACTGCCACCAAGTGATGTAGTTAATAATTTTTATCTTCAGGAAAGTGAGTATTTACTACACAGGTCCATGAATCTCTAGAAATTCTGATTTCTCTGTTTCCAGTCATACATATCCTATAAACTATACTCCTTAGGAACTATAAACTCCCTAAAGTCACTGTAGAATATCCTGCTGAACAAGGATATGGCTGTTCTATTTTGTGCCAAAGTCAATGTGACAGCAACCCCAGCTGACATGTAAGGTTCTTCCTGAGCTCCCCAGAGGCAGCTTCTGTGCGAACGTGCAAGAGGAAGCTCCGATCACTTCTTTGAAAACCCACTTTGTCATTATTCGTTGATGATCCTCAGACCATTACCCACTCATATCTCAGCCTGACACTCCATAAGGATTTCAACAGAAGAGCAGCTGTTTCATATTATCTGCCTCTCTGTGAACAGTGGCCAGGTACTGCCCCATTCCAATTGCTTTATGAATGTGTGAGAAACATGGCCGGTTGCCAAAGACAGCATCCACATGATTGTTTGAAACAACGCCCCAGACATAAAAAGAAAGGAAAAAAAAATCCCTCACAGATTGCAGTGTGTACAATTTTGGCTGTTTTGCACATCCTCTGCAGCTGTGCATTCATGATGCTATATTTAAGCAAAAATCTGTGTAAAAATTAGTAACTAGGAGATGGAAGTTTAGTGGCCATTTTAAGGGTTTGGCTGCAGTGGCTGCCAAAATCCTCTCCATGCAGAATAAGCTCTGCCTGTCTTATAATCAACTGGAGGTAGGATGTGACCCCTTGCTGGAATTTAATATTTTCATACATTGTAGGACTTTTCCCAAAAGTTAGCAAACCCTCATTATTTTTTTTTTTTTACATCTTTATTGGAGTATAATTGCTTCACAATGCTGTGTTAGTTTCTGTTGTACAACAAAGTGAATCAGCTATATGCATACATATATCCCCATATCCCCTCCCTCTTGCGTCTCCCTCCCACCCTCCCTATCCCACCCCTGTAGGTGGTCACAAAGCACCGAGCTGATCTCCCTGTGCTATGCGGCTGCTTCCCACTAGCCATCTATTTTACATTTGGTAGTGTATACATGTCAGTGCTACTCTCACTTCGTCCCAGCTAACCCTTCCCCCTCCCTGTGTCCTCAAGTCCATTCTCTATGTCTGTGACTTTATTCCTGCCCTGCCACTAGGTTCATCAGTACCATTTTTTTAGATTCCATATATATGAGTTAGCATATGGTATTTATTTTTCTCTTTCTGACTTAACTTCACTCTGTATGACAGACTCTAGGTCCATCCACCTCACTACAAATAACTCAATTTCGTTTCTTTTTATGGATGAGTAATATTCCATTGTATATATGTGCCACATCTTCTTTATCCATTCATCTGTCAATGGACACGTAGGTTGCTTCCATGTCCTGGCTATTGTAAATAGTGCTGCAATGAACATTGTGGTACATGTCTCTTTTTGCATTATGGTTTTCTCAGGGTATATGCCCAGTAGTGGGATTGCTGGGTCATATGACAGTTCTATTTTTAGTTCTTTTATGAAAAGGATTACTGTCACTTTGTGCTGATTCTTTTAGAATCACAACTGTCATAAAGTTGGGACTTCAAACAGTCGTGAAAAGAGAAATTTTCAAGAAGGCGTATGTGTCAACTTAGTACTTCTTATGCCCCTCCTTTTTCACTCTGAGGAAATTGATACTAAAATTGTAATTAATGGGGAGAAGGTTGCTCAGTTGAAATGTTAAGACCAATTGCTTATCTGTAGGATGCAAATCCAAGTTTAAGAGGCACCACCAAATTCTCATTGTCTGCCAGCAGAAATACTTCAGACAATCTCTGCCTGATGAAGAAGGAAAATAAAATATCCCATGAATTCATCTATTGATGAAGAAAGGAATATGAATCATAATGACTACCAGAAGGGAAAAAATTCTTTGGGTTTTTGTAAAAGGCCTTGTTTTTAAAGGTATGTAAAAGTTAGCACCTTTGAATAAGTTTTCTACTTAGAACTCAGTGAACTCTCCAGAAAATGAGAAGTAAAATCACCTTAACTAATCTCACAATGCTTGGCCTTTTCAAGGTACTTACTATAGGGTACCAACAGAGTTCAGCTGATCCATTAACATCTTCTCTGAAAAGCACTATCATCTTTTTCCAGAAACCTGTGAAGCTCAGATTTCTCTAAATCTTATTTGCCAATTACACACTTCAAATATTTTTACAGTCCTGAAAATAGAGCTGGTCATTACATTTGATGTCTTTTTCATATATGTTGACTATTAGTGAATTTTAAAAATTTCAGCCAATCCATTTCTCAAAACTAATCTCCAATGTGGAAAAACTTCTTGCCACCAATTTGCTCATGTCTATTTTTCCTCAAATTCTGAGTTAGAATCTTAAAGAGTTACTCTTTCCAAGAAATTTCTCATCACCACTTTGATTCATAATTATTTCGTTTGTAAGAAGTTAATCTGTGCTAGAGTTATGCTTCTTTAAATGTTGTTCTTCATTTTTATGTTCCTTTTTTAAAATACACTTTTGATATTAGAATAGTTTTAGATTTGCAGAAAAGTTGAAGAAAGTAGAGTTCTCAAATACTACCCTCCTGTTTTCCCCTAGTTAGCATCTTACATAAGTACAGTGCATTGATCAAAATTAATGAGCTAATATATATTATTATTATTAACTAAACTCCATACTTTACTCATATTTTCTTCCTTTTACCTAATGTCCTTTATCCAAGATACCAGATAGCACTTGGTCATCCTGTCTCCTTAAGCTCCTCTAAACTGTAACAATTTCTCAGATTTGCCTTGTTTTTAATGACCTTGTCAATTTTGAGAAGTACTAATTACATATTTTTCAGAATATCCCTCAACTGGGTATTATCTGATGTTTTTCTCATGATTAGACTGGGGTTATGGGTTTTGGGGAGAAAGGCCACAGACATAAAGGGCCATTCCCATCACATCATGACAAAGGTACATGCCATCAATGTGATTTTTTTACTGTTGATGCTGATATTGATCACCTGGCTAAGGTTAGTATACACACAGATATTTCTTGCTTTGTCTGCTGAGAAGGGCTATGGCAATGACACCTGTCACAGCTACTACCCAGATCTTGGTTTTAATACCACACTACAATAAAAGAACCAGGGCTCCTAGAAGAAAGGGATGATTTTAACACTGGGGCAGGAGGTGAACCTGACATGAACCTGGGGCACCTTATAATGCCAGACAGTAAGGAAGCACTCAAAACAAAATCACAAAGAGGAGAGTATGTCAAAGATGGGGCTGATCACACAGGACCCTACTGAAAGAGCTCCCAATGGCTAAAGCTGAAAAATACAGGCAAAATGATAATATGATTATGAGTTTCTTTGTTAAATGCAATTTGATTAACACATCATTCTGAAAAAATTCACATTGTTTCTTTCTCCATTTAGGATAAGGGTTATAAGCAAATATTCTGGAATCAGACTGACCAAGTTTAAATTATGGCTTCAGTTCTTATATATTACCCTGGTCAAGTTGCTTAAGCTATCTGTATTTCAATTTTCTTATCAAAATATTGGATAATGAGAAAATTATGAAATGCTAGTCTATAGTGCTGGGCACATGGTAAGCACTCAGTAAATATGAGCTTTTGTTAAAAATTTGTCTGCAGGGCTTCCCTGGTGGCGCAGTGGTTTAGAGTCTGCCTGCCGATGCAGGGGACGCGGGTTCGTGCCCCGGTCCGGGAGGATCCCACATGCCGTAGAGCGGCTGGGCCCGTGAGCCATGGCCGCTGAGCCTGTGCGTCTGGAGCCTGTGCTCCACAACGGGAGAGGCCACAACAGTGAGAGGCCCGCGTACCGAAAAAAAAAAAAATTTGTCTGCAGTACACACTCAGTAAAATTAGCTCTTTTCATTGCCTAAACGACAAGTTATTCCTTGATAATTTTAGGAGCAATATTTTCAATGTGTACAGAGTTTACTGTAGAGATGCCAAATTAATTTGCTAAAATTCATTTATACCTATAAAATGCCATATTTCAATATTTATAATTTCCACTAATAGATTTCTAGATAAGTTCTGAAATAGTTGCCATGACTTGCTTTGCTTTTTACAATGATTAAATTGCATATTTGGTTTTAATATAGTTGCTTATTCTTGATGTAACAATGTAGCTTTGGGCTATGATTACCTAATGTCACAATTGTCCAATTCTGTTATTTCTGTGAAAATTTCAGTTAGAATGTTTGTTTGATGTCCAGTAGATAAGATCATTGAAAACTGACTGAAAAGTAAAGCTACAAACCAGAAATCAGTTGTGTTAAACTTGGATGAACCCAGACTTTGTCAGACATTCTAAAATAGCCAATAATGTCACTAAGTGAGAGGACCAAGGAGTGGCTGGTGGAAGAAGGCATCGTGGGCTGCGGCACTGGCCCCATTAGGGTACAAAGTAACCTCCCAAGCTCGAGACCTGTCCTCCCATTGCTTAATATGAAGAACAATATTTTTTTCAAAAACTTATAGGAAGTGTTAAACAAATTTTATTGAAATAATACCCCCTTTTATTCCATTCAAAACCAGATTGCCATCCCTAAATCCCTACTGTAAAGAACTTCTAGAAACATCCCTGCATCTATACACAAGGTTTGACTACAACAGTCATAAACTCATTACTGTGAACAAAGATATTTATCTATTTAATCCAAATGTTGAGTCACTATCAAGTTGCTTTGAATACTACATCAGTCAGCCCCCCACCGAGTTCTTCCTCTTTCCTTTTCTAGGGTAAAACTCCTGCCTTTAAATTCATTTGAGGTTGTATTTTGGCTTTGTGTGTGCCTCCTTGGAGCTGGAGAACAGAAAAATTACCATTCGATGCCCTTAGCTCTGACAGGATCCCCAGAACTAGGGAAGCCATCTGATGGTCTGCTGATATATGAATAGCCCAGAGTGAAACCAGATCCTCACTGTGGATGAAAAAGTGTCACACAGGGGCAGTGTGGATTATAACCACCTTTCAATGATAATTAGAAAATCTACTGTTTCTGTCGCTGACTCCTCCGAGGAACTTAGTGATGCCTTAGGCTCTAAGCCGGCTTTAATTCAGGTGATCTGAATAAAATGTTGCATTCTTGACTTACTGCATAAAACTATCCTTTGTCTTAATCCATTGACTGATCTCATGTAAACTGGACTTGCCCCTTACCAACCTGAAAGCTCAATGAGGTTGATAACCCCATGTGTCCTAAAATTTAACACAATGCCTACTGTACGCTAAATGTTTAATAAGTGTATGTTGAAATTACATAATTTCTTCAGTCATAGCTTATGCTAAAGATTCTAAGTTGAACTCCTCTTTGCTCTTTTTTCATGTTACACTCCTTTGGGGGGGAATAGAGAAAAATCAAACAGATAGTAAAGATGTGTTATCTTCACAAGGACTCTGATAAAGTATTAATCAATTCCTTATCTTCTGATGATTTCAAAATACAAGCAAGGGGGAAGAAGTGAGGAGTAATGAGATGTAGTCTGCACAAAGAAGTGTTTTTCTAGACAAATGGGAGGACAGGGAGAAGCAGTACTTTCAGTCAACTCAACGATGACATGTGATTCCAAGCTGAGTAGGATAGCATCACTGGAGCTGTTTCAGGGGGCCTTGCCTTTTTTAATTAGTGTTCTATGTTCTACGTTAGTTTTAATTAGTGTTCTTAGTGTTCTATTATAGTGTTCATCCTTTCTATAAAGGATGATCTTGCTGCTGTAATGGTTGAACAGGTAAGAAATCTGATACATTTACTTTCACAATCAGAGTTCTTATCATATACATTTCCTGGGGAATAGTGAACTATACATACAAGATCTGACCCTGTATTTTACAGAGTGGGAAGTTTTCTGACACTCACAGACCTGTAATTTTACTTATAAACATTTTCAAGTATCATCTAACACAGGGACCATTGCTTGAGCTTCACACACACACCCACACACACACACGCACACGCACGCACGCACACACACAAATTTAGTCATCCTCTACTGCCTACAGAACAAAGCTCATCTGCTTTGTCTGGTACTCAAGGCTTAATATAGACTTGGAATCAGACAGATCTTAGTTCAAATTCTGGCCTGCATTTACTAGATGGTCTGAAGTAAGTGCAGTCACCTCACCTAGACTCCCCATTTGTAAAATGAAAATAGTGATTCCCATCTCAGAGGTTTACTAAAAGGTTCACTAAGGTAATAATTTACAAAGGTTTATCCAGATATGTCCAGGCCATCGTTCAGTACCTGGCACACAATAAACCATCACCATTTCTGTTTTTCTTTTTACAGTGAATATTATTATTCTGCAGCCTCACTCAAACACTCTTTCTTTTTCTATCATTTTCACTGTTACCCTATATGAATACATTATTTAGTTTTTCTACCTATTTATTGTCCAGTTGATTTTCTTGACCCTTTATTTCGTTCATATTATTACCTCCCAATCATAGGTAAGTATAACTATTTCTGCATAAGCTAAGATGTGATGGATAATATTTGGTAACATTAATCAAATTTAAATATGCTTGGACCAAATAAAAGAGGTTATTGACCCAAGAAATCAATCTAGGCAAGATCAGGTAGAGCAGATCTGAGAGAGAACTGAAACCAGGGGCTGGAAGGTCCTCTGAGTGCTCTCTGGATCTTAACTGTGAGTCGGCTTCATCCAAGCCACCTTTTCCACACCTCCAGAACAGGGGCAGCCATGGGCAGCTCCAAGGTTTTCATCTTCTCACCTTTGCCACATGAGGGAAATGGGATTCTATTGTTAGCTTATTCAAAATATCATGGAGAAAAGCTGCGATTGGCTCACATGTGCCCCATGCCAAATGAAGGGCCACGTTCAACAAGATGGACCACAATGAATGTCTCGACATGATTCAGGTGCCCAGACTCTGTGTGGTTGAGAGAAGAGAGGTTATCTAAGAAGATGGCAGTTTTCTCAGGAACTCCATATTACAATTTGGCGAATAAGTGAGCAAATTCAACAAAATAGAGTATGCTCTTTCAGATAAGGCTTGGAAACTTGTAGAAAAAAGCAAAACAGTGAATATCTATGAGCCAGTTGTAAACTTAACCACAACTATCAATCACAGCAGATTTGCAGAGCTCTATTTTGGTAGATCACATAGATAACCCAAGAGAGTCTTATCTGAGTAATAAGCTTATGGCATTCTCATTGTGGAATTAAACCAGGTATTTGGCCTTTAGGGTATTTTTTTAATACCATAGAGTTTAAGCTTAGGTTCTAGGTTATGTTGCTTAATTTCTGTTTTAGCCACAAGAAGTATCTGGGAATGGTAAGATTACCTACAGCATCTACTGCCTACACACTGGATTATATTTATGAACATGCTTTACATTTTTAGGCATTTAGTCATCAAGGTATATTTTTTCAATCTATTATATAAATGATGACTGCTTTTATCCTACTCTTAATACAAATCATCTCATTATCTCTTGCCTTTTATTTTAGATCAATTACCTAATATAAATAGTTAAACATTATGGTTTTCTTAGACACCCTCAAATGACTGATGGTTGTCTAATATGCATTGTATCACAGCCTGCAACAAGAACAAAAGCTTACCAGTTAAAGTCAACTGAGGGATCTTTCTCTTTGAATTGCCCTCTCTACCACAGTTATCTTTTCTCACTGAGCTCTAACCTTGCTTCTCAGACAAGAAGAGAGCTTTCATCCCAGATCTATGACTTAACATATGATCTAAGCTCTTCTGGACTCCTTTGGGGACAAAATACTGAAAGTATGAGATTTTCAAAAAACATTTTTCATGCAAAATTAACATTAATTAGTACCATGCAAAAGTAAGTGAAATAAAGAAAAGGACACATCCATTAACTATCAGTCCTAGAATGACCAACATTATTTAATTTAAAAGTTCCTTCATATTTTTTATGAATGTAGTTTTGATTTTTTTGACATAATCACATTTCACATCTAACTTTGTGTTCTTCTGCATATGTATCAATACTATAATCTTAAGCATTTACATGTTAATGTACAGCCTTCTTAATGATTTTAAAGAGAGCAACACAATTCATTGATGTTATTCAAAATTTTCATAATATTATAATTTCTGTTTGTACATTAAAAAAAATTTACGATATTTCAAACTTTTTACTATTAAATTAATATTTATAAACATTCTCATGCATTTTAAATTTTTTCCCTTATTTTAGATTTATAAAGTGAAATTCTGAGTAAGAAGGTACAAAGCTTCTTTTAAGAACTTTTATCCAAAAACATGTCTTTAAGAGGTAAAGTAATCCACTTTCCTCTCAGCTTTAACTTCCTATTTTCTTTATAATCAATTGAGGTGACTCAATATAACTTGAAAGTTTGTCTTTCAAAAGATTCCCAGAGGACCATTTAAAAAAAGTGAAAGGTCTTAGAGCCATTTTAAAGACACAGTACTGTAAGTAAGATGTGTTATCACACTCTGGGTTCTTCCTACAAGTCTGTCACCTTATTATTTCTAGTTCATTAACAGCTCTTCAAAAACTGTATTCTCTGAAGTAGTAGACAATATCCTGCTTTGCCTGTTTTCAAAGATACCGGTGAACTAATAAATCCAGGAAGTTCCCTTAATTAAGCAGAAAGACTTCCTCACAATTTTAGGAGAATTGTACTGGTGAGACCTTATTCTATCAAAATATTTCCATCTAGGACTTCCATGCTGCCCTTAATTCCTCCCAAATTATTTAAATCAGGTTTACTGAGGTATCATTTACTTATAATAAAATTCATATTTTTTATTATATAGTTCAATGAGACTTGCCAAATAGTCATGTTTCTGCACCACAAGGAAGATTTAGAATATTTCCATCACCCCAAAAAGTTTCCTTATAACCCTTTGTAGACAATTCCCCCTCGTCTCACTCAGCCCCTGGTAGCCAGTGATCCAACTGCATACTGACAGTATAGTATTGTGTTTTGCAGAATGCCATGTGAATGGAATCATGTAGGCTTCTGTATCTAGTTTCTTTAACTCAGCATAATCCTTTTGAGATTCAAATATTGTGCTGCATGTATCAATAGTTTGCTCCTTTTTATTGCTGAGGATCATTCCACTATATGGATATAACACAATTTGTGTATCTGTTTACCAGTTAATTGACATTTTGGTTGTTTCTAGTTTGTGGATGTTGTGAATAAAGCTGTCATAAATATTCAGGTATTTGTCTGTGGGTGGGAATACTTTTTGGTTTCTCTTAGGTATGCCTAGGTGTGAGAATGCAGAATCTTGTGGAAAGTGTTGTTTAAATTTATTTTAAAAATTATAAAAATTCTCTGCCATTATCTCTTTAAACATTTATTCTGCCTGTTTTCTCTCTCTTGTTCCTTTAGGGCTTCAATTATTCTTGTGTTAGATTGTTTGATATTGTCTCTAAGTCAATAAGTCAATCAGGTCAATAAACTGAGTTTGTGGGGTTTTTTTGTTGTTGTTGCTATATTTAACTTCAATGCATCACACTTCAGCAGTGCCCTGATGTCACCTTATTTAATTTGGTTCCTGGAGTGGAGTGTCCTATGACCTCTACTCTCTGATGGTCTCAGAGAAAAGTTATGATTTTGTAGATTATCTGGATTTTTCTTTTTGTTAAAACGGAAACAACAACACGGAAGCAGAATGCCTCCTCAAATGCTTTTGTTGACACATCAATGCAGCTAAAATATAGCTCTGGGCCTATAGGTCAGAACGATAAGATAGTACAGGGAAAACTAAGTTCACTCATTTTATTTTCTACTTTTCCAGTTCCCATTTCATTTCAGACACATTTCTTTTTTGTAATGTCAAATTAAGAATATTCCAAGTTAAAATATTTTTTTAAGGAGGAAACAGAAAATGGCAATGCTTGGGAAGATATCTAAAGATTCTCCTTGGAAACCATGTGACATTATTTTCCCAGTCAGATCAAATGACTTTTTGATGTGTTAATTATGGAAATTTTCCTTATGCCCTATCCAGCCTGGGATGTTGATAAATGATCATAGAGAAAGTATGTCAAAACATATGAGGAGAGACTTCTCATTGTCTTATATATTTCCCTGCCAAAGTGGAAAGAAAAATAGCACTGCTTTAACTCATTCTCTCATCAATCCCCAATTCTATACAAGCCAGAGAATCTCCCTCCACAAACCTTTGGCATATGTTTGAAATCCTGTTTCCCTATAGATAAATTCACCGTTGGAAGCAATTAAACAAGGGGAGGATATACACATGCTCTTTCATGAGTGGTTTTCTTCTAAAATCCAGCCTTTAGCCATAAAAGTCTAGAAATTTCTTTTATTACCTCACTCAGAGTCAACTAGACCCCAATACTTTTGATAAATCCTTACTAATAACTGAAATGCCAGTTTATTTATTTATTTAAAATAAAATCATGACTAAAAAACCCTTAGCTTTATGCTTGGTATATAGGATATTCTCAATAAATATTGACTTTTTTTCTGTCATTATGATAATTGTTGTCATTACTCTTATAACAAAAGATGGACTGAAGCCAAGACATTGATTAGTTTTTGATGAGGCAATGCAGTGAACTGGCTGTCCACCAAAGCTCATGCTTCCTCTTCTATAACAGAGTTACTGTTGGGAGGTGAATGTCCAGTCAGTAATTATATTTCCAAGACTCCCTTGTATCTATGTGTGATCACATACCTAATTTTCATCATTATGAGGAGAAAATTAAGCTTATATTTTATATGTCTTTTTCACTTTTTCTATTTTTTATTGGCTTTTACATTGACCTATGATGAATTAGACATCTTAAAAAATAGTCCTTTAATATAGATGGCTTGACTAGCACTTCAATAAAATATTGCTATTATCCCTTGCAGAAATAGCATCTCTTTCTGTAGTACTATCAGGCACTTACTTCTAGCTAAATAACCTATACAAGGATGCTCTCAATGAGACCCGACATTCTCATCCTCTTCCACTCAAACGATGAATTGTTTTACACAACTTAGCTTAACATGAGTACTCTCTTGATGGGAATATTTTTGGCTATCAATAAAAAGTTATTTCCAAATTTCTCATAGGTTTTGAATGCTTACCTTCCTTATTCACAAGTGCTACTTCTACCGTTTAATAGTCCATTGATTCTTGTTAATTATAATCAAAATATCCTTCCTTTCGACCTTTGCCTGAATTGCCTTTCACCTGGCTCCTGTCTACCTTACTTGAATATATTCTCATAGGCGCTTTTCCACTTCCTCCGAAACTCCCGGGCCCTTTACTAATTGTAAAATAAATGAAGTGGCCCCTATGGCTTTGGATGTCCAGCCGTGGATGTTCTGCAAGGCTTGTATACCACATATATGTCTTTTCCCACAGAGATTCTTGCTTTAGCTCACTTTTAATATCTAGAGTAAACATTTTAAAAATTAACTAACTATATCTTTGCCGTGTGGTTGATATAGTCAACTACATAGCAGCTATTTCAGCAATTTGACTTTTCCTTTCACAACATGAGGAATGCTCATTCGAACACTAGGTTCTATAGAAAATGCAATATTTGAGTAAGAGAAGGTCTCTTTTCTCAAGGTGATTTTAATGCCAATTACCATAATATAAGATAGAGTGACAAGGGTGCTTCTAATATCCGATTATTCAACATGTTGCAATTGTAATTACCTTTACATTTACTTTTGCCTTCTGCAATCCATGCTCTTATGTTCCTCAAATGCAATGAAGTATTACCTTTTTCTCTCTCTTTTAAGAAATAGATACATTTTATCTATAGTTCCTTCAATTGGCACAAAACAAGCATTCAATAAATGCTTTTTTTTTTTTTTTTTTTTTAAGTTTTTGAACTTCTCTTTTGGGAGACAAGAATCTTTACCTGAGTATAGTGATAGAATCTAGATAGCTATCTCCTCTCCCATCTAAGGGCTGATAACTGCAGCCTAGCACAAGTGCCATGGTTTGTGGAGCCAGAGGGCACTCACTTCAAATCCTTGCCACACTCTTTAGTCTTGAATGAACTTAAGCATACCACTCAGCCTGTTTCAGCCTCAGTTTCTTCATTTGCTAAAATACACCACTCAGGATTTTATTGTAGAGATTAAAGTATGTGGCAATGACTAGGCCAAGAATACAAAAGGACTACTTTTCATCTGGTTCAATTCCAATTGTTTTATTCATGCTGAGATTTAGCAAAGCAATGTGATTTGTCCTGAAATATTTTGTAAATTAATGTAGCAAAGCTGGTCAGAAAATACTTATATCCTCAGTTCCAGTTTTGTGATGGCTTCATTTCTTTCTCTTAAGGATTATTTATCCCTAAGACAATTCTCTTAAGGGTTAGGTGCCCAAAATAAAGTTAAAAGATGAAGGTAAATAATTTATAAGAAACACATCTGATGTTAAAAATAAAAAGCCAAAGCCCTACAAAAAAATCACAATACTTGGCTTTATAGGAACTCTCTCCTAATCTAAAATGTCCTTTAAGTGCTCGTAGGAAGAAGGTAGTTCATGGTTTATGGAGTGGACCAGTGGAGAACATTGAAGAGTCTTCCTCAGAACCATTGGCAGGGAGAAAAAATTATATTAAGTGTCTGTAAATTCAAGGTACTCACAGGGCCCTGAAAAAAGTGTATCTATAACATGGAAACATTCTGAAAATTTTCAACTCAAGGTGTCATTCCTTCTGCCAACTTCCCATTTCCATATCTTGCTAACCCAGCCTCTTGTCTCAGCATTATTCCATGGCTAAACAGTGTTCCTTTCATCTTCTCTTTTCATTCAAATCCACTTGCTTGTGAGGGATCTGGGAAGTAGTCAAGAGAATTAAAACAATGAGTGTTTCCTCTAGACCTGGCATGGGCTACTGAAGAAAGACATTTTGGATTTAACACTCTTAGTTTGGAATGTATTAGAATCAAAGCAGATGTAGTATTGTTATACCTCGATAACCTCTGCATAATTTAGAAGGATGTGAACTGTGCTTTTTATGAAAATGACGATGCCAAATGCTTACAGATGCTAAGATAGCAGTATTGGAGAAATTGGAAGCAATGTTATTGTCAAATCAAAAAATGTAAAAATGTGTCTGTATGTGTGTGTATGTTTTCATTTTTCAGCATCAGGAAATGATGCCACAAGGGGAAGTCTGGTCTGTGAGGTGAAAGAAGAAAAATAATCACATTGATTTGAAGTTATGTCGATGAAAGAAAACTACTGGAAAGAAAAATATATAAAAGGCCAATGAAACTCACAAGAGGAGACACTGGTCATAATTTTAACGGGTAAAACCTGTTATCCTCTGTAGCCAGCTCAGTGGTCCTTTCCAATTTCCCTGCACATTATATTTCTCTGGCTGTCACCCTTTGCCTTAATATTTCTAGTCTCAACTCACCTGCCTTTTCTTTCTCTCTGGGCAGAAATACCAGCACATTTGCAAGTTTTCCTGTTACTACAAACAGGCTTCTTCCTTTAGAATGGGCATAATCTCACTGACATGTGGAATCTTAAAAAATCAAATTCATAAAACAGAGAGTAGAATGGTAGTTGTCAGGGACAAGAGGGTGGGGAAAATGGAGAGATGTTGGTCAAAGGGCATAAAGGTTTACTTATGGGGGATGAATGAGTTCTAGAGATCTAAGGTATGGTGGCATGGTGACTATAGTTAATAATACTCTATCTGATACTTGACATTTACTAAGAGAGTAGCTCTCAAGTATTCTTACTACACACAAAAAATATGGTAACAATGTGAGGTGACAGATATATTAATTAACTTGATTATAGTAATAATTTCACAATGTGTATATATATAAAATTACATTGTACACCTTAAATACTTACAATTTTTGTTTGTAAATTACACCTCAATAAAGCTAGAGGAGAAAAAAAAAGAAAGAGCTATTTTCCAATGCATCTAGACAGGCCCATCTCAGAGCTGGTCTAATTTTACTTTGGGTGAAGATACCTACTCTGCTTCAGCCTCAATGATTTCCCTCCCTGAGGTAATCCTATAGTGCTAACAAACTCACTTTCCTTTGCATGTTCCTATATTTTCATTGGCCCTTCCATTAAGTGGAAAGCACCCAGAGCACCTTGATGATGTTATTTCATTAATGTCTAACATCACCTAAACCTGGGTTTATGATATATTCTATAATAAATGTTGGCTTGCAGGCAGTTTTTTATACAAATTAATATGTTAAGTGGTCCGATAGATGTAAAAATAGATAACTTCCTGCTGTCAGGGGTTTACAGTTTCTTTTTTAGGGGTTTACAATTTTATCCTGAGGAAGTGGCAAGTATATGTCACTTCTCACATTGTGTGCATTTATCTTTGTGTGCTCATCTGATGGACAAAGGAGAAGATTTGAGACAGAGGCTTGCCTGGGAGAAGTTGGGAAATGTTTTATAGACATATCCTCTAATATTGGTCTCATTATTACAAGAAGAGCCATTATTTAATTTATTAGATTAATTTATTATATGCCAAGCACACACTTAAGTATGTTTTATTCTCAGTGTGGAACAGATAGCGCTGTGTCCTCTAGCATTAGATGAATGATCCTACAGCTGGTGGGAAGCAGATCTACTGAACCCAGGATTTTAATTTCACAGTTTATAATACAGTTCTGAATCCCACTGGCTATGGCTCCTTGAGACTCCCCTCTGTTGAAAAGTGAGGAAGAGTTTACCAGGTAGAAAAGAGAGAGATCTCTGGGAGCTCTGATCAAGGAGGCATTATTCATGTTCTGGAAAAATCAGCAGGTAGCTGGAGAATATACAGGATCATAAACGAAGTGCATGTTTACATTGGGTTTGAATGGTGAATGCATTCTGGCCTGGTGGCCATTGTTGTTAGTGTCCTCAGTATTTTTCTCTTTCATCTTCGTATTAGAAACTTAAACAATTTGTATGGAAACACAAGACACCTCGAATAACCAAAGCAATCTTGAGAAAAACACAGAGCTGGAGGAATTAGGCTCCCAGATTTCAGATTATACTACAAAGCTACAGTCATCAAAACAGTATGGTACAGGAACAGCAACAGAAATATAGATCAATGGAACAGGATAGAAAGCCCAGAGACAAACCCAAGCACCTATCGTCAATTAATCTACAACAAAGGAGGCAAGAATATGCAAGAAAAGACAGTCTCTTCAATAAGTGGTGCTGGGAAAACTGGACAGCTACATGTAAAAGAATAAAACATTCTGTAACACCACACACAAAAGTAAACTCAAAATGGATTTAAGAATTAAATTATAGAACTCTTAGAGGAAAACATGGGCAGAATACTCTTTGACATAAATCACAGAAATACCTTTTGGATCCACCTCCTAGAGTAATGAAAATAAAAACAAAAATAAACAAATTAGACGTAATTAAACTCAAAAGCTTCTGTACAGCAAAGGAAACCATAAACAAAGAGAAAAGATAACCCACAGAATGGGAAAAAAATATTTGCAAATGATGCGACCAACAAGGGATTAATCTCCAAAATTTACAAACAGCTCATGCAACTCAATATAAAAAACAAACAAACAACCCAATCAAAAAAAATGGGCAGAAGATCTGAATAGACATTTCTCCAAAGAAGACATACAGATGGCCGAAAAGCACATGAAAAGATGCTTAACATCACTAATTATTAGAGAAATACGAATCAAAACTACAATGAGGTGTCACCTCACACTGGTCAGAATGGTCATCATCAAAAAATCCACAAACAATAAATGCTGGAGAGGGCATGGAGAAAAGGGAACTCTCCTACACTGTTGGTGGGAATGTTAATTGGTACAGCTACTTTGGAGAACAGTATGGAGTTTCTTAAAAAAACTAAAAATAGAGCTACCATATGATCCAGCAATCCCACTCCTGGGCATATATCCAGAGAAAACCATAATTCTAAAAGATACATACACCCCAATATTCATTGCAGCACTATTTCCAATAGCCAAGACATGGAAGAAACCTAAATGTCCATCAACAGATGTATGGATAAAGAAGATGTGGTACAAATATACAATGGAATATTACTCAGCCATTAAAAAGAATGAAATGATGCCATTTGCAGGAACATGGATGGACCCAGAGATTAGCATACTAAGTGAAGTAAGTCAGGCAAAGACAAATATCATGTGATATCACTTATATGTGGAATCTAAAAAATCAACTTATTTACAAAACAGAAACAGACTTAGAAAACAAACTTATGGTTACCAAAGGGGATAAAGTAGGAGTTTGGGATTAACATATACACACTACTATACATAAAACAGATAATCAATAAGGTCCTACTGTATAGCACAGGGAACTCTACTCAATATTCTGTAATAACCTAAATGGGAAAAAAATTTAAAAATAGATATATGTATATGTATAACTGAATCATTTTGCTGTACACCTGAAACTAACACAACATTGTAAATCAACTATATTCTAATATAAAATAAAAATTTTTTTTAAATTTTTTAATCAAAAAAAATAAATTTCCCAGCTATGATGTTTAAGTAAGAAACTCCCACACATATAGCTAGGGGAGTGAACCCAACTGGACTCTACTAATAAACATACCCCAATTCCCCAGTCATAGTGGCCATATGACATAACTCAAGCTAATCAGGTCAATGAGACTCAGTTTGGGGACTTATGTAATAAGGTATGGGGGAAATGACAGTTTCTAATTTTAGTGACTATGAATGAGAATACATGTAGTCTCTGCAATGGATGATTGCAATTTGTGGATTATGAGGGTAAAAGCCTGGCTGAGACACATATCGGTAATGAGGCAGCAGTCCTAAAAATGTGGAGAGAAACTGGACATTGATTTTGTCATTTAGGTCCTTGATCAAATCTCAGCTCAAGTTTTCATCTGAGTCACTGCATTCCTTTCATTGTTTAAAGTTTGAGCTGAGTTCTCTTGCAACTAGAATTTATCAATAAATACTTCATAAGACACACTGTAGCTGCAGTTTCCCCAAAATAGAAGTGGAAATGCTGATTTTCAGTATAAAGAAATGTGACAAAAATACATGCTGAAAAGCAAAGAATGGAAGCTCTTTTTTTTGTTGTTGTTGTTGGCAAGTGAAGAAACTAATATTTATTGAATAACTACTGAACACCAGGCACTGGGTCAGTTATTGCCATGCACATTACCTTATGTAACACTTCCAACTGTATGAAATAACCATACTATACCTATTTTATGGTTGAGGTTCTGAGAGCTTAGGCAAGTTGACAAAGGTCACACAGCTAAAAGGTGATGGAGCCACGAGTAAAACTAATGTTTTTCTGACTAGGAAGCACATGTGCACATTGCAATGTAATAAAAATCCTCAGTATGAAACTGTCAACTAGAGTAGCATGGAGTATAACTAGCCCAGTGTAAAACCATAAGGCATAAGAATGTCATTATTTTGTAGGAGACTCAAACTGCTTTCTCTCTCTGAATATCTTAGAAAATCCATCTCAAATGATAAGTTAGATCAAGGGATACTGATGTTTCCCCTATTATAGAGATAGCCAGAGATCACTGACAAAAGAGACAAGTACCCCTGGGGATCTGAAGATGAGTGGCTTTGTCACTGAACTAAAATTCAGTTGCATATGGGCACCCTTTTGATTTCCAGGATCGTTTTTTGAGATTATCATCTGGCCCCATTGAAGCATTTTCCCTAGATGATTCAGGCATATCTCTGACTCCTTTGACAAGATTTAGTAGAAAATTGATATTTCAATGAAAATAAGACCTTCTTATTAAGAAATGAATGTCTGGGAACTTAAAGCATCAAAATTTATAATTTTTAAGACTTAAAGTCATGAGTCCCCTAAATCTAGCTAGGATTAATACTAAGTAAAATTGTCAAAGTAATCTGCTAAACACACTCATATTGATATATTATTATTCATAAGACCCAGCTATTTTTTTTTACTCTTTCTGAAGGATATTGGGGGGTTTTTATTTTATTTTGTTAAGGTGCAAAGGCATTACCCAGGGATCTCAAAAAACTTCCCACAGAGCCTAGAAGGAAATATAAATGAGTTAGAACAGATGAGGTAGAGAGGCTACCTAGAGAAAAGCCAGTCTGAAGGGAAGATTCAGCTGAATGGGACCACTTGGGACCCAAGTCTGTTATTTCAAGAGCTTCTGATCTTTTAAGAGAATCCAGAAACCTATAGTTTTAGATAAACACTCCTAATATTTAAATGCTGTCAACTAATCTGTTAATTTGTAGACTCGTCTGATGACCAGCTTTCTGTCTCTAACTTCACCCCCAATACGGGACATTAACAAAGGTATTTTCTTTTTTATCATCAGCCAACAGTCTTGCATTTTCTGCCCCATAATAAATATGGTCATGCTGCAAGTCTTTTTCACATCATAGCCAAGGGAGGAGAATAAAAAAAGGAAAAGCCACCTTTCCAGATTGTCAGAAAAGCCACAAGCTGTAAAGCGAGCTTTGAGGCCCAAAGGTCCTGGGCACCTATGGTGGCAGGCAGTACAGCCATAATTGCAACAGTGCCTACAATGTAAAGTTAGGTGTAAAGAAGGATCTTAAGTTTGACATGCAGTGATTGGTGTCACACTTCAAAGCAGATTTTTGAAGCTGAATAGAAAAAAATTTTTTAATATGATACAACAAACACTTTCAAAACATAGACTGCTGATCTCATCTGTCAAGGCTTGTTTTTACCTATTACCAGCTACTTTTAACGTGTCAAGGAAGATTACCCTATTGATCATGGAAATAGAAGCTATTTCATGGAATTTTCTTGGCCCTGATCACTATCAAATAATTACAGGAAATTACTTCCCATTGGTGTTTGAAAGGCTTCTTTCGGGGTCTATTTGCCCATTTAAACTAGTTTTGTGTGTCACTGGATTCTTGGGAGGTAATGGATGTGTTTTAATTACATTTGAATTGCCAGGCTTTGTGTCTAAGGTGCACATTTCTGCACTGAAAGGAAAAGCAATCAGCAATTTTTAATAAGGAAAATCTTTAGCTCTGACTTTGCTGTCACCACATATCTTACCAAAATGGTTTGGGGATGGTGTGGTTGACACTTAAAACATGTAGTGTGACAAGCAGAGGGTAAATATATTTCTGTATTTCTTCATAGAAATGGGTATTTTGATGGAAGAAATTTTGTGAAGTGAGAATGATGAGATTAAATTTTAATTGCAATCATGACAGTTGGCATGTACTTGAGCACTTTTACATCTCAGCAGAATCCAGAAAAGATGCCTTGCAGCCTAGATCTCCTTCAAAGAAAGTAAAGCTCTATAAGAAAGTATGAGTTAAGAGCCCGTTGTAAGCCTACAAGAATTAGAGCCCTGGAAGATATAAATGTTCTTACATGTTAATAGATAGGCCAGTGCTCTTACCATGGGCCCCCTGGTCTTACAAAAAGTGGATGGAATGTCTTGAATAATCAAGAAAGTTCTTCCAGGAAAAAAAGTGCATGAAGGAAAGCTCAAGGGCCCCAGGTTTCTCTGGTTGGTGAGAAAGGAAACATCTTCCTACTTGTCAAAGAGATGGTAGATGGTAGATGGTAGAAATATTCCTGTGTGGCTACCAGGTGTAAATATGTTAATACTGTTTAAGCATACAATAGATATTTATAGAACTGCAAGGGAAAAATGAGACCAGAATAGGTCTGTATACCCTGGGACATGATATAAATCACAGGCTTTGCACAATCTTTCTTTCTATACATTTACAAGAATAATTTCATCTTTTTGCTCTAATCTTCCTACCTTTAAGGAAGAAATGATACATTATAGAGAAAAATACTTGCTACATACAGCCAGTGGACTGGATTTAGGACCCCCATCCTAACAAGGGAAAAAAGTGGGACAGGTTCCAGCTTTAAGAGCAACATGGAATAGAGTGACTTGGAGATTATCTGGACATTCAAGGAAACATCCTGGCCCAACAGGCACTGTGTCCATTGATGATAATGCTGAATTCTAATCTCCATTGTTAGTGCAATAAAACTTGCAAACGTTCTTGCCCTACCAGGACTGGCTCAGGAGCTTGGTGAAGATTGAGTCACAGTGCGGTGGGGTTTTGAGAACTTCTGCTATGAAAGCTGAGGAAAGCGGATCCCAACAGATTCATGGAAATATCTATAGATTTAGAATCATGGAATAGGAAGAAATCTCTATGAAGCATCCATTCTGTCTTTTGCCACCAAGTAAATTTCTCTGCCAGCCAGGACCAAGGAAATGTTTTACCTAAACACAGATAGAATATAACATGTCTTTACTCCCCCTCCCCCAAGTGTAACAAGAAGAAAAAAAAGTAGATTTTTCTTCTTTTCTAACATAAGCACTTAACTCTGTACATTTCCTATAAGTGCTTCTTTAAGCGTATCTCGCACATTTTGATATGATGTGCCTTAATTATCATTAAGTTTTAAATGTTTTCTAAATTCCCTTGGTTTTTTTCTTTGATCCATGAGTTATTTAGAAGCGTGATGCTCAATATTCAAACATTGGTGGCTTTTCATCATAGCTTATTATTATTGATTTCTGATTTAATTCTCTTGCTATCAGAGATTTTATTCTGTAGGTATTCAGTCATTTGTATTTTATCATTTACTTTACAGTCCATTTTTGATGAATAGTCCATGTCTACTTGAAAAGACTTTATCCTGCTGTTGTTGCACGAACTAATGTGGAAATGCAATTAGATAACGTCAAGGTGGATTTTAAAGTTTTTTGCAAGCCTTCTATATCTTTATTAATCCTTTTGTCTGGTTTTCTTCCAAATACTGATCCAGGGTGTTAAGATATCCAACTTTTGTCTTTTTTGTGGATTTGTCTTTTTTTTTCCCTTTAGTTCTTCCAATTTCTGTTTCATACATTTCAAAACTCTGCTATTAGGTACATGTGCAGTTGTGACCTTTAAGTCTTCCTTTAGGATTGAACTTTTTTCATAATTACTTTTTATCATTATCTCTTGTAATATTCATCTTGAAATCTATTTTGTCTGATAATAATACAAGCAATATGGCTTCGTCGTGCTGTTTGCAAGACATGTTTTAAACTGTAATTTTACTTCAAGCTATCTGTGTCTTCATATCAAAGTCCATCTTTTGGCATTAATATATTTCACATCTTGTTTTCTTATCCAATATTTACTCTATTGGTATTTGATAAAATTATTGATACTAATTGATTTAGGCATTTTGCTGTTTTCTATCCATGTCACCTGTTTGTTGTTCTTATGTTCTTTCTGTCCTGCCTTCTTAGATTATTAGAATATTTTATTAGAATTCCAATTTTAACTCATTTAGTGACATTCTAGTTATTTCCTTGCTTTTTTGCATGTGCCTGGCTGTTCTATGCGTCCTTGATCTATCTCAGTCTGTGTGGACATTGTTCTGTGTCACATAGCATGCAACAATATATTTTCATCAAACTACTCTACCTCACACATCGTGCTACTGTTGTCATATACACCACATTCATATACACTGTGAACTCCACAATACCATGTTACAAGGTTTGATTTTAAAAGTTATTTAGTTTTTAAAGAAATTAAGAGAAGAAAATTCTATCCTCTTTTACTTTCACCAATATATCATTTCTAGTGCTTTTCATTTCTTCTCAGTTTGCATCTGGTAGAATTCTTTTTCAGCTCCATGACTTTAGCATTTCTCGTAGGTCTGCAAACAACAGATTATCTCAGTTTTCATCTATCGAAAATGTCTTTAGTTTGTCTTTCTTTTTGAAGGATATTTTTGATGACTAGAGAATTCTGGGCTGATTCTCTTATTTTGGCACTTTAAGACTGCAATTATATTGTCTTTTTGCCTCCCAAGTTTCTGATGAGAATTCTTACCATTTTTATCCCTGCATGAAATTTGATTTCTTTCTTTATCACCAGTTTTTAGTTATTGGAGCATGGAGTATGGTCTGCCTGGCTATGTCATTTTTTGCATTTCATCCTGCTTGGAATAAATAACTTCTGTATCTATAAGGTAATGTTTACAATAAATTTAGGCTACGGAGTTTTTAAATTCATAAGTTTATGTTTTTCACCAAATTTGTGATATTTTCAGCAATTGTTTCTTTACATATTTTTTTTCCTGCCTCATTCTCCTCTCCATTTAAAACTTAAAGTACAGACATGTGTGACCACTTTATACTGTTTCATGGGTCAATCATTTTTCTTTTCAAATTGAATAATTTTATATATCTTCAACTTCACTGACTTTTTTTTTTTTGCCATTTCCAATCTGACTCGATGTGTATATGGTGAATTTTTCTTACAGTATTGACCTTTTAAATTTTAAAATTTCTATTTAGTTGGGTTTTTTAAAATATTATTTAAATTTCCCTACTAAGTTTCATTCTTTATTTATTATAAACATATATCCCTTTGAGCCCTTGAACATATTTACAACGACTGCTTTAAAGTTTTTGTCTGATAATTCAGATGTTTATGTCACCTCAGTTTAGTTATAATTGATTGTTTTTTTCTCTTGACTATGGTTCAAGAGAAATGTGATAATAGGTCACATTTTGTATGTTTCTTTTTATGTCTAATTACTTTTTATTTTATACTACAGATTTTGGAAGACATATTATAGAGATTCTGTATTTTTCTTACCTCTCTCTGAATATTATTCAGTTTTATTCTAAAGGTAGGTATTTAAGAGTCAACGCTCATTCCATTTCTACCTCTCTAATAGAAAGTTACTCTCTGATTACTCTCTAGTGCCAGTAAGTAGTTGTGTTTATTTTAAAATATGTTTCCAGTGTTTATAATTGTTATCTGTGACAGGGTATGTTACCGTTCTGCAGTTTCTGGAAGGGAAACCTCTTGTTTTCATTTCAAATCACCATCATCTTTCACCTAAAAGTATGCCTTTTATTTAGTATCTCTGCCTCTTGGCCTCTGTTTCCTACCTAGCATATAAAAATGATCTTTTCAAAACATATACCATATTGCTGTCATTCACTTGCTCAAAAATCTCTAGTGGCTTTTCATCACAGAATAAAATTTACATGTCTTACTATAGACAACATAATCTGGCCATGCTTACCTATCTGAGTTCATCTCTTAGTATCTCCCCATTCCTCCTGCCCCAGTCACCATGTCACACTTCAGCCTTTTTGTTCCCTGAACATGCCCAGTTTGACAAGCTTAGTTCCTATATGGGATATTTACACTGGCTGTTAATTCTATCCAGACTACACCCCTCCATACAGATTATCACATACATGGCTTATTCTTGACTTGCTGATCTCAGATCAGAAGTTACTTGCTCAGAAGACAACTTCCTAACCACTCAGTCATAAGTAGCGTGAACCAGAGCAATTAATTTCAAATCACCGTTTTTATTCTTCATATTAGCTATCACAAACTGAAATTATCTAATTTATGTATTTAACACGTTTATTGTGTTTTATTGACACTGAATATAAACTCTAAAAGAGCAGGGAAGCTCTCTTCTCTTCCCTTGTATACCTAGTTCTTAGTATAATGCCTGGTGCAGAGCTGGCACTCAATACACCCTTGGTGAATAAAGGAATAAGTGTATAAATTGCAAGCAATTGTTGGAAATGGACAGAGGCGTGAGATGAACAGAAGTCTTCCACAAGAGCATAGTCCCACCTCCTATATGCTATATTCACTTTTAAGGTGTGGGTGCTTAATCACACTAATACTATGTCAAATCATTAAACATAATCAACCCCACATCAGCCCCACTGTACAGACAGGCATTGGAATGCATTTGACTAAGACATGTGCTTCATGGTAGGCAAGGTTTAGTGCCTTCCCCAGAAGTTTCCCTCTTCACAGTAATTGACCTGTCAGCACTTTGCCTGCATACCTGCATTGTAGGCAAGTGACAGTTTAGCAAGAAGTTGACTACAATACTCTAAACTGCAGGATTCCTGCTTTACTGTGTCAGAAAACAAAAGATTTTAACTCAGAGAAGCAAGGACATGCAGAGGTTGAATATCCATAACAAATGAACACGATTTTTAAAAGCAGGCAGAGAAAAATGATTAGGTAGTGCCAAACCGGACATTCAAAATCCCAATGCAATGTACCTTCTCCTGTCTGGGTCTTCGTCAGCTTGTAAAATTACATCTTGAACAGACTTGCACTTTCTTTCAACAATTCACATATTTCCTTTGTGCATGTGCCCAGGAGACCATTTGGTACAAACTGTCCATCTGCCTTTGTTTTCCAAGATTTTAACACCATTCACCTTGGATCCCTTCTGATTATATTTTTGCCAGGGTGAAGATTGTTTATAAGCCCACTGCTTATGTGAACCGTCCTGCAGTGGGTCTCTATGCTCTCTGTCTAACAAGAGGAATACGTTGCCTGCATTCAACTCAAGAGCTGAGTTTTCCTATTGCAAACAGACATTTGCAGGGACATGGAAAATTAAGTGGCAAGAGATAGCCAGTGGGAATTTATAAATGACATCTATGCCACTGAAAGCTGACTTGATCTGAAATGTATGCCAATCAACTTGGCAGACCGGAAAGGCATGACTACTATTAAGAATCAGGTCAATATCTATGCATTGATTGTTTACTATATAATCAGAGTTCAGGTCAATATCTATGCATTGATTGTTTACTATATGATTAGAAAGGGGATACAAATGGAATATGAGTCATCTCTTTATTACCCACAATATTAGCAAAAAACAAGAAGTTTGGAATACCTCCTTCTGTAAGGAAGGCTATTGTCTCCTTATGGAGATAGACATGTACCTATGGAAGAATGAATAAAGGGGAAACAGTACTTGATTAAATATTACCGTGTGAACTCTGGACAATATATGGAAACTATGAATGGGTATCTCCTCATCTTTACTTGGGCTATTTTGCTATATGACCTTAATTTATCCAGCATGCTTACAGGCATTAGCAATGCAGAGAGCTGGAGATCTTTTTAATAAGGGTAAGTATGAAGATGAATAGCTTTGGAGCCATACTGCTCAGGTTGGCATTCTGGCTCCACTACATGTTAGCTGTATAACTTTATATATGTTCCCTACTTAAGAGAACATTGCATCATCTTTAAAATGAGGATAATAACACTTCATAATAATAACTTATAAGTACTTATACCGTTAGGTCGGGAGGTAAATGGATTTAATAAGTATAAAGCACTTAGGTAAAAGATACCCAATAACTTCATAGTTGTTGTTAGCTCTTCTTATTATTACTATTACAACTTTCCAGGTATGTCATCTCCCATTAGAATTAGGCTTTGTATCACTATCCATCGTTGGAGACAAAGTCACAAAGGCAAGGAGTGATTCAACAACTTGCCCAAGGTCACACAGCTAGGAAGTGGCAGAGCCAAAATTCAAACCCAAGACAATATGACATGGAAAATGTCTATAAAGTGACTCTTCTGTTATAATAACAAATGCATCACATTTATTGAATCCTGCGATGTTCTGACAGTCATGGTTCCCGACAGTGGCCTGACTCCTTTGTTGAGAAGGAAACAGAATTCCAATGAATTCAGTTCTCTGCTCTTACTTCTGAAGGTGAAGAGCACTAAATATCACAGCTAGAATTCTTCTCTGATTGTAAAGCCCATGTTATTTTTCTTTTCTCTTCTTCTATTCTATTCTATTCTATTCTGTATTTTGCCAACAGATAAGCCACTCTTTATTTCCAGATCAACTACAATCACGTGGCTCCCAAATTTCCTTGAGTATGAATTTTTTCTTCTGCATAGTCTACAGATAATGTAGAGAGTGGTAAACAGTTCTCTATATCAAACTAGGGAATTGCAAATGACCTATGTAACAAATAGAAGAAGGAAAAACATCTCTCTCCTCCCAGGTGTATTTCCAGACAGGTAAGCACAGCTATGGCTCTAGACCCATAATTATATCTTCTACTTAAAAGCACTATGAATAGTCACATTTGCTGTATAAACAAACACACATAGGCCACTACTCTTACCAGAAATGCATACGGTTTTTATCTTTAATGGTTATATTTTTTCACAGCTTTCTCAATAGTCACTCAATTAGTATAATGGAAAATTAAGACACCTTTTAATCTTTCTTTTTCTCTGACTATGTACTGGTCATTATAGTCATCTCTCTTGCTTATTATTATTCTGACGTATATTACACTTAATAGGGGAACATTTCTTCTCCATAAGTTGTACAAACCTTTCAAAAATTTAAATATATTTGCAGTAAGCCTGATATTTGTGTTGAATTGTTCTTTTGAAGGCTGGGAAGAATTCACTGGTAGACAACTATGTAAGTTAAAATCGTAAGCTGTTCTTCTCTTAGTATCTGATGTCATTGTACAGTTATTAAAATTAGGATGGTCCATTGGTCTATGCAGCAAGTGCCCCAATTCATTACAAGTTTTTTTTTACAACCCTTTTAGGACAGGTTGCACAACAAAACACTAGTGTTCAAGCCTCAGAGTTTTCTCACAGAACCCATGTATACACAAAGATGAACTGTCTTGCTAGTGAACAAAGATTGTATTCATATAAAGATTGAAAGTACCTCTATCTGCCTGTTTACTAATATCCTGTCTTGTACCTCAATACTGCTCAAGACAGTTAAACAGAAAGTGCACGTCACGGTAACAGACAGCTATCAAAAATTTTTCTCAATGTCAAACAGCTCTGAAAATGCATTTGTCCCTTTTTCTTAACAGAACATTAAACAAAAAAAACAGAAAAAAACCTACTGCACTTTGAAGGGAGATCAAGATGGTAGAGTACAAGGATGTAGAACTCACCTCCCCACACAAACACATCAAAAATGCATTTACATGTGGAGCAATTCTTATTGAAAACTCACTGAAGACTGGCAGAAAGCAGAGCCAAGGCTGTAATAAAGATGCACACAGAATCAGGTAGGAAGAAAGAGAAGCAATCAGGTCAGCACCTGTGCCCCGGGGAGGGGACTCAGAAGAGGAGGTGGCTTACAAGGGTGAAGAGCCTCCCTGGGGAGTGAGTGGTTTGAGCCATATATTGAGTGTCCCAGCCCTGGGGTCCGAACCAGGAAGATGAGTCCCCTTGGTTGGTAGGAGGGCTGGTGGAACAGGAGGGATGTGGGAGGTCTGGACTCTGCTCCTGAGAAACTTGCACACACTTGCTTACTCCTGAAGCAGGGTGGAGAGGATGGACTGAAACTGCGTGGGACAGTGGCCAGTTTCCTGCAACTGCCCCAGCACATGCCTGAGGCAAGCACTTGCTATGGCTCTGCTTGCCCCACAAAGCAGCTTTACACTGGAGTAAGGGCTGCAGTTACTGAGAGGAGAGCTCATTTGCAAGGGACAAAGATGGCTCAGACCCAGAGAGAGGAGCATCTTAGCAGGGGCAGCCATTACTGGTTCTTACGGAGGCAGCACATCAGAAGCAGTCTGGGAATCTGACCGCAGGTGGTGCTACCACAGTGAATGCCCAAACCCATGCTGAGGGCCTGAACCAGCCCTCTCGCTCCAGCACCTTTTCCCTCTGGGGCAAAGTTGCTGGTACTGGAAGGAAGGAGGAGAGGTCACACTTAAAGCGAATGGAGCTAGCTTGGACCCAACCCTCAGGACTTCCAGCAACTTTGAACCTGTCCCCACGCCCCCATAGGGTAGTTCTGTCCACTGAACAAAGCAGCCCCAGCTAAAACCTGTCTCTGGCTCTAGCCCTCCATCTCCAGCCCCACCTCTTACCATGGTGCTAGCTGCCATCACACTCTGGGGAAAGACATGACTGACTCAGGTACACATCAGATCCAGCTCTCCCACCAAAGCCACTGGGCACACAGAGACTATATAGGGATGCATCCACACAAGGACATCCCTTCAAAACCTCAAAAGGTAACTTTTTAACCTAATTTCATAGAGACAGAAAAAGTTAAGCAAAATTTAAAAACAGAGGAATTTGTTTTAATTGAGAGAACAAGAGAAAACTTCTGAAAAACAAATAATAAAACACATAAATAATTTACAAGATAAAATGTTCAAAGTACAAGTTATAAAAATGCTAACTGAATTAACGAAAAAATAGATAGAGTGAGAATTTTGACAAGTACCTAGAAAATATAAAAAAGAAACAGGAATTGCTGGGAAAGATGGCAGAAGAGTAACACGCGGAGATCACCTTCCTCCCCACAGACACACCAGAAATACATCTACACGTGGAACAACTCCTACAGAACACCTACTGAACGCTGGCAGAAGACCTCAGACCTCCCAAAAGGCAAGAAACCCCCCCACGTACCTGGGTAGGGCAAAAGAAAAAAAGAATAAACAGAGACAAAAGGATAGGGACGGGACCTGCACCAGTGGGAGGGAGCTGTGAAGGAGGAAAGATTTCCACACACTAGGAGCCCCTTCGCGGGCGGAGACTGCGGGTGGCAGAGGGGGAAAGCTTCGGAGCCGCGGAGGAGAGCACAGCAACAGGGATGCGCAGGGGAAAGCGGAGAAATTCCCGCACAGAAGATCAGGGCCGACTGGCACTCACCAGGCCGAGAGGCTCGTCTGCTCACTCACCGAGGCGGGCGGGGTTGGGAGCTGAGGCTCGGGCTTCCGTCGGAGCTCAGGGAGAGGACTGGGGTTGGCAGCGTGAACACAGCCTGAAGGGGTTAGTGCACCACGGCTAGCCGGGAGAGAGTCTGGGGAAAAGTCTGCACCTGCCGAAGAGGCAAGAGACTTTTTCTTCCCTCTTTGTTTCCTGGTGCGCGAGGAGAGGGGATTAATAACGCTACTTAAAGGAGCTCCAGAGACGGGCGCAAGCCGCGGCTAAAAGC
The DNA here is from genome assembly GCF_003031525.2 of Neophocaena asiaeorientalis asiaeorientalis. Lineage (NCBI taxonomy): Eukaryota > Metazoa > Chordata > Mammalia > Artiodactyla > Phocoenidae > Neophocaena > Neophocaena asiaeorientalis. The sequence continues at coordinate 1,624,865 of NW_020173108.1, forward strand.
GCGGACCCCAGAGACGGGCATGGGACGCTAAGGCTGCTGCTGCCGCCACCAAGAAGCCTGTGTGCCAGCACAGGTCACTATCCACACCTCACTTCCAGGGAGCCTGTGCAGCCCGCCACTGCCAGAGTCCCGGGATCCAGGGACAACTCCCCCGGAAGTACGCCGGGTGCGCCTCAGGCTGGTGCAACGTCACGCCGGCCTCTGCCACCGCAGGCCCGCCCCGCACTCCGTGCCCCTCCCTCCCCCTGGCCTGAGTGAGCCAGAGCTCGCGAATCAGCGGCTCCTTTAACCCTGTCCTGTCTGAGTGAAAAACAGATGGCCTCCGGTGACCTATATGGAGAGGCGGGGCCAAATCCAAAGCTGAGCCCCTGGGAGCTCTGAGAACAAAGAAGAGAAAGGGAAATCTCTCCCAGCAGCCTCAGAAGCAGCGGATTAAAGCTCCACAATCAACTTGATGGACGCTGCATCTGTGGAATACATGAATAGAAAACGAATCTTCCCAAATTAAGGAGGTGGACTCTGAGAGGAAGATTTATAATTTTTTCCCCATTTCCTCTTTTTGTGAGTGTGTATCTGTATGCTTCTGTGTGAGATTTTGTCTGTATAGCTTTGCATCCACTATTTGTCCTAGGGTTCTATCCATCCGTTTTTTTTTTAATTGTTTTTTCTTTTTTTCTCTTAAAAATTATTTTTTATTTTAACAACTTTATTATATTTTATCTTACTTTATTTGATTTCACTTCATCTTCTTTCTTTCTTTTTTTCCTTCCCTCCTTCCTTCCTTCCTTCCTCCCTCCCTCCCTCCCACCTTTCTTTCTTTCTTTCTATCTTTCTTTCTTTCTTTCTACTTCTACTAATTCTTTCTTTCTACTTTATCTCCCTTTTATTCTGAGCAGAGTGGATGAAAGACTCTTGGTGCTGCAGCCAGGAGTCAGTGCTGTGCCTCTGAGGTGGGAGAGCCAACTTCAGGACACTGGTCCACAAGAGACCTCCCAGCTCCACATAATATCAAATGGCAAAAATTTCCCAGAGATCTCACCGAATAGCCAAAGCAATCTTGAGAACAAAAAAAGGAGCTGGAGGAATCAGGGTCCATGACTTCAGACTATACTACAAAGCTACAGTAATCAAGACAGTATGGTATTGGCACAAAAACAGAAAGATAGGTCAATGGAACAGGATAGAAAGCCCAGAGATAAACCCATGCACATATGGTCACCTTAACTTTAATGAAGGAGGCAGGAATGTACAGTGGAGAAAGAACAGCCTCTTCAATAAGTGGTGCTGGGAAAACTGGACAGGTATATGTAAAAGTATGAGATTAGATCACTCCGTAACACCATACACAAGAATAAGCTCAAAATGGACTAACGACCTAAATGTAAGGCCAGAAACTATCAAACTCTTAGAGGAAAACCTAGGGAGAACACTCTATGACATAAATCAAGTGGAGAACAGTATGGAGGCTCCTTGAAAAACTACAAATAAAACTACCATATGAACCAGAAATCCCACTACTGGGCATATACCCTGAGAAACCCATAATTCAAAAAGAATCATGTACCAAAATGTTCATTGCAACTCTATTTACAATAGCCCAGAGATAGAAACAACCTAAGTGCCCATCATTGGATGAATGGATAAAGAAGATGTGGCACATATATACA
>NW_020173108.1:1626896-1639696 GCF_003031525.2 Neophocaena asiaeorientalis asiaeorientalis
GGGGACATATGTATATGTATAACTGATTCACTTTGTTATAAAGCAGAAACTGATACACCATTGTAAAGCAATTATAGTCCAATAAAGATTAAAAAAAAAAACAAACACTCCTAGAGCTAATAAATGAGTTCAGCAAGGTCACGAGTGTTAGATCGACACATAAAACTCAATCACGTTTCTATATACTAACAATGAACATGTAAAAAAAAAAAAGAAAGAAACAGTCAAAATTGAAGAATACATTAAAAAAAAAGAAAAATGGTTCTGAAGAACCTACGGGCAGGACAGGAATAAAGACTCAGAGGTGGAGAATGAACTTGAGGACACGGGGAGGGGGAAGGGTAAGCTGGGACAAAGTGAGAGACAGGCATGGACATATATACACTACCAAATGTAAAATAGATAGCTAGTGGGAAGCAGCCGCATAGCACAGGGAGATCAGCTCGGTGCTTTGTGACCACCTAGAGGGGTGGGATGGGCAGGGTGGGAGACAGACACAAGATGGAGGAGATATGGGGATGTGTGTATATGTATAGCTGATTCATTTTGTTATAAAGCAGGAGCTATCACACCATTGTAGAGCAACTATACTCCAATAAAGATGTTTTAAAAAAAAGAAAACAAATATAACCTAGAAATTATTAGTCATAAACAGAATGCTTTTCATTTTCTGGTCTTGTCTATTCCTAATAATCATAGCATTTATTGAAAAAAAAAATACTAAAAGGAATTAAGAGCAGACTATCAGAAGAATGCATAACTGACCTGAAATACAGAATAATGGAAATCACCCAATCAGAAGAGCAGAAAGAAAAACAAATTTAAAAAATGAGAAGAGCTTAAGGAACTCCTAGGACAACATCAGGAGCACCAACATCTGCATTATAGGGATCCCAAAAGAAGAAGACTGAGAAAATGATGAAAAGTATATTTGAAAAAATTATGGTTGAAAACGTCTCAAACTTGAAGTAGGAAACAGATATCCAGGTACAGGGAGGGCAAGAGGTTCCAGAAAAATGAACCAAACAAACCCACAATAGGACCATAATTAAAATGGCAGAAGTTAAAGAGAGAATTCTAAAGGAAGCAAGAGAAAAATAAGTAGTCACATACAAGGGAATCCCTATTAAGCTGTGAGCTGATTTCTCTGCACAAATTCAAAAGTGCTAAAAAGGAAAAACACATAACCTAGGATATTCTAGTCAGTAAGATTATCATTAAAAATTAAAGGAGAGGGCTTCCCTGATGGCGCAGTGGTTGAGAGTCCGCCTGCCAATGCAGGGGACGTGGGTTCATGCCCCGGTCCAGGAGGATCCCACATGCCACGGAGCGGCTGGGCCCGTTGGCCATGGCCGCTGGGCCTGCGTGTCCAGAGCCTGTGTCTGCAGTAGGAGAGGCCACAGCAGTGAGAGGCCCGCATACCGCAACAAAAAAGAAAAAAAAATAAAGGAGAAATAGAGAACTTCTCAGACAAGCAAAAACTAAAAAAGTACATCAGTAGTAAACCAACTCTAAAAGAAATGTTAAAGGGTCTTCTCTAAGTGGAAAAGAAAAGGCTATAACAAGAAGTAACTATCTATAGGAAAAAGAAGAATCTTACTAATAAAGACAAAAATATAGTAAAGTCTGACAATCAACCATTTAAATAAGCTAGAACAAAGATTAAAAGACAAAAATTGTAAAAAAAACCAAAACATTTATAACCACTCTAATCAGCAAAGGATAAACATGAAGATGTGAAATATGACATCAAAAACACAAAATATGGGAGAGGGGAATAAAAACCATAGATCTTTAAGCATGTGTTTTAATTTAAATGACTACTGGTTTAAAACAAGTAGATATAGTTATAGCTCAACATATATGGAGCCTATGGTAACCACAAACTAAAAACTTACAGTAGATGCACAAAAACTACAAAGAAAGGAATATAAGAATACCACCAAAGAAAATCACTAAATCATGAGGGAAGAAACTTAAATAAGATGAAAATTAACATAGAAGAACTTCAAAGCAACCAGAAAATACAAACTATTCCAGAAAAATTGAAGAAGAGAGGGAGTACTCCCAAATTTATTCTATAAGGTCATCATTACCCTAATACTGAAAGCAGATAGAGACACTAAACAATAGAAAATTACAGTTCAACATACCTAATGAATACAGATGCAAAAATCCTCAACAAAATATTAGCAAACTGAATCAACAATATATAAAAAGGATCACACATCATGATCAAGTGAAATTTATTTCAGTGATGCAAGGATGAGTTAATATCTGCAAATCAATTATTGCAATACACCACATTAACAAAGAATAAAAATCACATGATCATCTCAATAGATGCAGGAACAGCATTTGACAAAATTCAATGCCCATTCATGATAAAAATTCTCATCAAAGTGTGTATAGAGGAAACACTTCTCAACATAATAAAGGCCATTTGTAACTCATATCTAACATCATACTCTGGTGAAAAGTTTAAAGCTTGTCCTGTAAAATCAGGAATAAGACAAGGATGCCCAGGGACTTCCCTGGTTGTCCAGTGGTTAAGAATCCATCTTGCAATGCAGAGGATGCCAGTTCGATCCCTGGTCAGGAAACTAAGATCCCACATGCTGCGGGGTAACTAAGTCCATGCACCGCAACTACTGAGCCCCTGCACCACAACTAGAGAGTCTGTGTGCCACAACTACAGAGCCCATGTGCTCTGGAGTCCATGCACCACAACTAGAGAGCCTGAATGCTGCAAATACAGAACCCACATGCCACAACTAGAGAGAAGCCTGTGTGCCACAACTAGAGAAAAGCCCATGCACCACAACAAAGAGCCTGCATGCTGCAACGAAAGATCCTGCATGCCACAACTAAGACCCAATGCAGCAAAAAAATAATTAAGTAAATAAATAAATATTTTTAAAAAGACAAGTATGCCCACTATCACCACTTTCATTTAACATGGTATGAGAAGTCCTAGCCACAGCAGTTAGAAAATGAAAAAAAAAGGCATCTAAATCAAAGGGAAATAAAACTTTCACTATTTGCAGAGGACATGATACTATATATAGAAAATCCTGAAGTCCTCACAAACATTAGAACTAATAGATGAATTCAGTAGTTACAAGATACAAGATTAATACACAGAAATCTATTGCTTTTCTATACACTAATAATAAACTATCAGAAAGTTAAAAACAATAAAACGATCCTATTTAAAATCCCATCAGAAAGACTAAAATGCCTAGGAATAAACTTAACCAAGGAGGTGAAAGATCTGTATTCAGAAAACAATAAAGCACTGATGAAGAAAGTTGAAGATGATGCAAAGAAATAGACATCCCATGTTCATGGAAGAGTTACTATTGTTAAAATGTCTATATTAAAAGCAATCTACAGATTTAATGCAATCCCTATCAAAATACCTATGACTTTTTCACAGAACTACAACAAATAGTTCTTAAATTTATATAGAACCACCAAAGACCCCAAATTGCCAAAGCAATCTTAAGAAAAAAGAACAAAGCTTGGGGTATCAGGCTCCCTGACTTCAGACTATACTACAAAGCTAATCAAAACAGGAAGGTGTTGGTACAAAAACATTCACATAGATCAATGGAACAGAACAGAGAGCCCAGAAATAAACCCATGTACTTATGGTCAATTAATCTACAACAAAGGAGATAAGAATATACAATGGAGAAAATAAATGGTGCTTGGAAAACTGGACAGCTATATGTAAAAGAATGAATGAATTAGAAAGTTTTCTCACAGTGCATACAAAAGTGAACTCAAAACACATTAAAGTCCCAAATATAAGACCAGAAACCATAAAACTTCAAGCAGAGAACATAGGAAGAACACTCTTTGACATAAATCGTAGCTATCTTTTTTGGACCTGTCTCCTATGGCAAAAGAAACAAAAGTAAAAATAAACAAATGGGACCCAGTTAAACTTAAAAACTTTTTCACAGTGAAAGAAACCATCAACAAAATGAAAAGACAACCTACTGAATGGGAAAATTGCAAATGATGTGGCCAATAAGAGTTTAATAACCAAAATATATAAACAGCTATACAACTCAATATCAAAAAAACCAAACAAACCAATTAAAAAATAAGCAGAGGACCTGAATAGACATTTTCCCAAAGACATACAGATGGCCAACAGGCACATGGAAAGATGCTCATCATCTCCAATCATCAGAGAAATGCAAATCAAAACCACAATGAGATATTACCTCACATCTGTCAGAATGACTATCATCAAAAAGACCAAAAGTAAATGCTGGAGAGGGTGTGGATAAAGGTAACCCTTGTACACTGCTGGAGGAAATGTAAATTGGTGCAGTCACTAGGGAAAACAGTAAGGAGGTTCTTCAAAAACCTAAAAATAGAACTACCAAATGATCCACCAATTCCACTCCTCGGTATAGAGTCGAATAAAACAAAAACACCAAAAAATCCACTAATTCAAAAGATACATGAACCCCAATGTTCACAGCAGCACTATTTACAACAGCTAAAATATGGAAGTGGCTGTCAACAGACAAATGGATAAAGATGTTATATATATATATTTTGGGTTTCTTTCCACGCACACATACAATGGAATATTAGTCATAAGAAATGAAAATCTGCCATTTGCAGCAATCTGGATGGTACTAGAGAATAATATACTTAGTGAAATATGTCAGACAAAGAACGAGAATTACTGTATGATATCACTTATATGTGGAGTATGAAAAATAAAATAAACTTGTGAATATAACAAAAAAGAAACAGACGTACAAATAGAAAAAAAAAATAGCTAGCGGTTACGAGAGGGAGAAAGAAGGGGGAGGGGCAAGTTAAGGGTAGGAGATTGAGAGATACAAACTACTATGTATAAAATGGATAAGCAGCAAGAGTATATTGCATAGCACAGATATATCTATTATTTTATAAGAACTTTGATGTATAATCTATAAAAATATTGAATCATGATTTTGTACACATGAAACTAATATTTATTGTAAATCAACTATATTTCAACAGAAAAATTTTAAAAAGAAACATAAAACAAGAGATAAAAAAATAACCCTACCTTTTACCTTTTAAAAATGATTACATTTATATTTAATTACAAAGATAATACATTGTTGTTTCAATAATTTAAGTAATATGAAGATGACCAAAAATACTGAAATACCTACCTCCAACTCCAGACTCCTCAGATTAAAATAAATGTGACTATTTGATGACATATTATTTTTAGCAAAATGTTATATGCTCATACATATATGTATATACATACAAGTGTATATATGTGGCATTTTTAAACAGACTCCAATTTCTTTCTACAAAAACAGATTTTTTGAAAATCTCTAAAACATTTTTTTTATAAAAGCATATTATTCCACAGTATGAGTATACTATATTTTGTTCCCCTATATGAACATTCAATTTATTTTGCCAATCTAAAAATAATATATAATCAACATCTTGATGAACATGCCCTTAAGTACTTAAAATGGATTCTCAATATTGAAAATTGCTAAGTTGGAGTATATGTACATCTAATTTCTAGATAAGGCCAAATTTATGTCCCAAAATTTTATAAAAAATTCATTTTCACAATAGCAATCTATGAGTATCCATTTCGATAAATCCTTACCAACAAGAAACTTAATATTCTCCTTAATTTTGCCTATTTTATGAATGAAAAATGTTATTTTTATAATTTGTATTTCCCTGATTGCTGGTAAGGTTGACCATCTGTTCATGCATTTATTGGCCAATTTGATTTCCTCTTCTATGAAACGCCCATTTATATCCTTTATCCATTTGTTTTTGGCCTGTTAATATTATTTTTTTTCTTTACTGATTAGTAGTAGCTCTTTTAAAATTAGGCATATTAACCCTTGGCTTGATTATATTGAACGTATTTTTCAGTTTAACCTTCAGTACTTAATGTTCTCATGTTTTCTATGTACAAATACTTTAATTGGGCTTCCCTGGTGGCGCAGTGGTTGAGAGTTCGCCTGCCGATGCAGGGGACGCGGGTTCGTGCCCCGGTCGGGGAGGATCCCGCATGCCACGGAGCGGCTGGGCCCCGTGAGCCATGGCCGCTGGGCCTGCGCGTCCGGAGCCTGTGCTCCGCGAGGCCCGTATACCGTGCAAAAAAACCCAAAAACAACAAAAAAACCCTTTAATTTTTATGCAGGATAGTGTGCCCTATGACCTCCTCTGTATCTGTATATTCTTCCTTAGTGATCCATCTAGTCCTGTGGCTCTAAACATCATTTGTATGCAGATGTTTCCCAAGTGTCTCCAGCCCTGACCTCTAGAGTTCTAGACCAATATATGTAACTGCCTACTAAACGGCTTCACACGGAGATCGAGTACCATTTTAAACTTCACGTGTCCAGAAGAGATTTCTGCAATCCATGCGGCACACTCTCCTGCCAGTCTTACATCCCTCCCCATCTCAGTAGATTGTAGGCATCCTCACTCACTCAACTACTCAAGCCAAAATTCTTAGGCATTATTCTTCTTTCCTCTCTTTCCTTAATACCCTTCCCTGAATCCTTCAGCCAATTCCATTACTCTAACTCTAAAATATGTCCTGTGTCTATCTGCTTCTCTCAATATCTGTTATTACTCTTTTAGCCCAAAGCACCATCAGTTGTTACCTATTAGTGTAATATCCAATAAAACTTTCTTCCCTTCATCCATTTTTGTCTCATACTATCCATTCTGTAAACATCAGAGTAATATAATAATATTTTAAAATCAAAATCAGAACAATTTATTTTGAACTAACAACTCTCTGATAGCTTCCCACTATACTTCAAATAAAATTCAAACCCTTTCCAGACTGACTAGGGCCTAAACAATGTCAGCCTTGACTAGCTCTCCCCCATGTTTTACCAATCTCCCCCTCACTCACTACATTCTGGCTCACCACATTGGGTGGCTTTCAATTCTTTAACATGCCATGCTTATTGCATTTGCAGAGACTTTAGGCTTCCCGTTTTCTCTTTCTGGAATGCCCATTTCTAGACCTTTCTATGGTTTCCCCCTTATTATTTAGGTCCCAGCTCAAATGCCATCTCCATACAGAGGTTTCTCTGGCCATAGTGTCTAAAGTAGCAGCTCATCCCTTGCTTATCCTATAACATATTCCAATATTGCTCTTTGCAACAAGTATCACTCACTAAAATCATTCTATTTTCTTGGCTTCCATCAGTAGGATGTACACTCCATTAAAAGCTGGGCTGAGTCTGCCTTATTTATTAGAGAATCACTAGCATCTTGAATAGGGCCAGTCACAGAGCAGGTGTTCAATAAATCTTTGTTAGACAAACGAATATCTATATTATGCTTTATGGTTTCTGAATGTTCTAACTCTTAAAAAGCATTCCTCAATAATGTTTTATTGGTTTTATTTACATTTATTTATTTTTACATTTCAATCCAATCCATCTACAGTTCATTTTTATAAATGAATCAATGTGTAATTCTAGATGTTTCCATATGGATAACAAATTATGCCAGTACTATTATTACATAAATTATTTTAATGACATCTGTGTCATCTATAAGTACATATACATATACTTTTGCAAACTTTATTAATTTATTTTTCTCTTCTGTGCAGTTATAACATTTTATTTTAATACAGGATAGTTATAGGATGCTTTCTTATCTAGCATGGGAAAGCTTTCTATACTTATTACGATTTAAACTTATTGTCATTTTAGAATAACTTTATTGTAATCTTTTTTTCCCTAGAAATTATCATCAGTGATTATCAAAACTTGTTGGCATCCATTAGAATAATCATGGCTTTGCTATTTTGATCTACTTTTGTCATGCAGTATGTTCTAAAATTTCCTAATTTGATAGAAGTTCTATGAAGTGGACATTAAAAGCATGTCTACTTTATGTTCTCTTGGCTGATAATACATTTCCTTATTAATTCTTTCAAAAATACTGTCGAGAACAAATTATTACATAATTTTAGGTCAGTATTTCCTGCATTGTCTCTGTCCCTCTTTTTCATGTAATGATAATCAGTATCATTTCAGAATGAAATGACCTGAGTGAATGAAGTTTCACCTGTTACATGGATTTTTCCTGGTATATAAAGACACTAAGAGATTTTTGAAATATGTTAAGGAATGTGAAAGATAAGAAAAGAAATAAATTCATTAAAAACAAATCAGAATTACTTGGTCTGGGAAATTTACCTCCTTGGATTAGGAGCACACACTTTGAAACAAAGGGTAAAATAGACCATGAAGGATGGTTTTTCAAGCAATTTTTTCCAAGGAAAACATTATTTCCTGGTGGGAAATATTTGTCTTATTAGTTCCTTAACATTTCATACAGGTTGCTTTTTAAGACAACATTTATGAAACTAGAAAGTAACTTTGAATGGAATTATGTAGTTTCTGACCATCATGCACCACGAATGGCTGTACCCATGGCCCTGTCACTTCAATAGGGAAGTGTTGCTAGCAGGATGCTGCAGAAAATATGACATGCGCTACTGGTGCCAATGTAATATCTTGGGTTCTATTAATAAAAGTATGCCCTCCGTGAAGCCACCCCCTATAAATCCTTCAATAAGCATATTTGGCAGAGAAAACAGACCTGGAGTGACTCTGACTATGGCAATCCATAGAGTCAGTTCTCTCTATCTTGTTCCAGGCCAGTTCTGTTACACTGGAAAAATCCTTTGAGTAGTAATGGACAGAGACACTTTCTGGTTACCTTAGTTAACAAAGCTGTATGTTGGGGAGAAACTTACTACAAGATTTTACAGGGAGTAGGGAAGACTGTGGGGAGTATCAACAGTCTTGCTGGCAGGCCTCACAGTGTACAGAACAGATCAGAGTAAACCCTCTAAGTTCAACTGTAGCTACTTAATCACCAAGAGAAGCACCTGACACTTCATCCCTTAGCTTTTTTTTTTTTTTTTTTTTTTTTGCGGTACGCGGGCCTCTCACTGTTGTGGCCTCTCCCGTTGCGGAGCACAGGCTCCGGACGCGCAGGCTCACCGGCCATGGCTCACGGGCCCTGTTGCTCCGCGGCATGTGGGATCTTCCCGGACCGGGGCACGAACCTGTGTCCCCTGCATCGGCAGGCAAACTCTCAACCACTGCGCCACCAGGGAAGCCCCATCCCTTAGCTTTTAATGCATCTGGTTACTCAGCTATTCTTTCTTTTGTGCCCGCTGCCATCTCCCTAGTGAATCTACATTCTACTCTTCCCTTTATTATGATACTTGCTTTCTCATGGCTCATGCTCATTGCACTCTCTCTACGTGCTATTTTACCAAATTCACTACCTTGTATATTTCACATTTAAAGTCCCCAAGAAAGATATGATCTGAATAGTTCAGCCAGTCATCACTGAGTGTAAAGGTTTAGCAGCGCTCGTGCCCTGGGCCATGTGATAGTTCCTTGGTCTGGCTTGGGTCAGATCCCACTCCTCAATCTGGATAGTGGGAGACAGTAGAATGGGACACTGAGATCCATTTATAAAGGACCATCCAGAAGAGGGATACAGGCAAGGACTGCCTTCACAGCATCCTGAAATTCTTGCTTATGTATCAGATAAATTAACAAATGCCAGAGTTTTGAGTACGGACTAAATTGCTTTCTGTCTAGTTAAAAAAGATAGACAAAGGCAACTAATTATTCAGCCAAAGGCATCTAATTATTCTTAGAAACTTCTTTCATGATTTCTTGGTTCAGTCTTTCATTTCTCCATGTCTTATTTTGGATTATTGTAAAAGATTCCCTGTGTAAATCATAGAATATCAGATTATGGGTATCTTCATAATAATTATTACAAATACTCAACGATGAGTTTTAAACTAACACTACAGTGAACAGATTCTTGGTCTGCCTAGGAAATGACTGTTTCTTATTCTTTGTGTCTGTCTGTGAAAGGATACATCCTGCAGGGGAGAAGAAAAATATGGTATTCACCTTGCCTCAAATAGCAAGCTTTTGTTTGTTTGGTTGGTTGGTTTTCTCTTTAAGTTCGGAGGAAGATCATTTATCCATCCTTATATTTCTCACTACAGCTGCAAAGAATACTTCACATAGTAGGTCCTTAGGGAACATTTTCAAAAAGAAAAAGAGAATCTAGGAACATGATTAAATCAAAAATGAACTGTCATTATGAAATCCTGTTTTGAAGGAAACTCAAAGTACTGGAAAATATTTCTGAATCAAGCAGGATGCACCCAAAATACTATAATATGGAAACACATGCTAGTTTTCACGTTCCTTCTCCCTTAAATGCATTCCAAAGTCCAAAGCAAATTTGTCTTACTGCATATAGAGACATAACAGCACATTGCTATACACTTTAAAGCTCTTATCATTTACATTTCAAAGGAAGAGATTTTGTTTCATCAGTTCATATCATGATGATCAGTAGAATCATTAATATGAAAAACTAAAACCTCCATCAATTTTCTGGGCTCCAGAGCTTTGCAAAATTCTAATTTCTTTAAGCGGATTCTATTTTGTGTTCTTTCCCTATCTTAAAAAATCCATAAAACTAGAGAGGATGATTTATGAAACACAATGAGATAATATTCTACTGAATATACTTTCAAACTGTGAATGGGGAGATCCAGCATAAGCAGTGAACATTTGATATGAAGTTCTTTGGGACTTTTAGTTATTTTTTTCTTTTTTATGCATTTTATTTGAGTGGGTTTTTAATAAAGTCAAGCATGGATTATTCATTTAGTCCTACTCAAAGTCCCAGGTGATTTGCACACCTTCTTTTACTTCCTGCTTGTCAAGGTCAGATATAATGAAAACAAAGGTTAAGAAAATACAGCTTCATATCTCAGATACCTTTGCATTATTTCATCTGCTAATTTTTCAGGAAAGGTGAAGGCTCTGAAACACCCTTTGTCTCCGTGTTATCTGACCTCACAGTCTTTTTGCTTGCATCCAGTTCATTTTCATCTATCCTTTTGCAATACTGATTTTTGAAATTACCCATGTTATATATAAATGCAATCTCATTAGAAAAAGATTCACACAATATTTGATTATCAAAAGCACTTCAAAATACACAGTGAATATTTTTTAAATGGTTTTGTATGATAAAATAATATATCCTAATATATTAGGATCCTATATATTCTAAAACAAGGCAGGAAACTCCCTCCCCATTTCATATTAAAATTAGCTGGGACTTTCATTTCTTTTTTGTTTCTTTGTTTTTTCTTTTTACTTTATGCATCAAAAATTAATTAGCAGCAAACAGAAGTTTTATTCTTCTAGTTAGCTTTCATGAGTTTGTTAAATCACATTTCCCTATCTTGGATCTTTTTTCTTCTGTTACTGAATCACATTCTCAAGCAATATTTTTCAGAGATTTATTGGGGGTAAAACGGAACCATTGCCTGTCTGAAAATATTTTTTGTCTTTCCACAAGAATATGATTTGGTTGAATATACTCATTCAGGTTCAAAACATTTTTCAGCAGAAGTTTGAAGATAATGTTTCACTGTTTTATTGAAATCAATATTGTTATCAAGAAATATGATGCTTTGGAAAAATCTGGATTTAAATTTTGATTACTTGTTTGTCTTTCCTCTCTGGAAGCATTTAGGATTTTTCTCTTTATCCTCAGGTTTCTGAAATTTCATGATGGTGTGTCCAGCACTGAGTCTTTTTACAGTTATTCTGTGTGACTTTCGGTGAATCTCTCAGGGTGAAGACTTCCACTTTTCTTCAAATCTGAAAGTTTGCTTGCTGTGTTTTACTTCTGTAATTCTTTCTTTTTTTAAAAATTCTCTATCTTCTAGAACTCCTGTTAGACTGATATAGAAAATTCAGGATCTGTACTATTATCTCAACTTTTCTCATCTTTTGTTTCTATGCCATTTTGTACCACATTCTAAGATAAGTCCTCAGATTTTTATTATGTACACATTTCAGTTCTCTACAGAGAATATAGTCAAAGAGGGCTCAGGTTCAAACATCTGTTTTCATTGACTTAGGAACATTCATTCATTTATTCAGTATACACTACTTCTGTATCTCCAGGGTTCTAGATACTCTCCTCAGTCCCATGAGAGATATAGACAGAAACAAGGCAAGGTCTCTTACTTCTAGAAACTTTGTGGGTTATAAGAAATAAAATGATGCATGTGTGACTGATGCATAGAAGTAGAGGAAAATGAAATAAGGTATGGTTAAACGTACAGGAAGAAACCAGATGGTGAAGAATGAAGACCTTGAATGCTATGAACAGGAATTTAGATGTTATGTGAAGTATGGAGGGAAGCAAACATTGGGTTTTAAAAAGGGTGGTAATGTGATCTGATTTATTATTTTTAAGATTATTCTGACTGCCTTGGGAAAAATAGATTGAAGGGAAACAAGAGTAGGAGTAGGAGACTGTTGCAGGAGGTCATCACAAGGATGCGTTTAGCTTTATGTGTCAGCAGTGCAGATGGAGAGAAATGGACAAATGTAAGATACATTTAGGAAGCATACATGTCATGACTTGCTAATGAACTGAATATGGAACATAAGAGGGAATGAGGAATCAAAGATGGTTCTTGAGATTTTGGCTTACATAACGAGCTCCAAGGAGGTTTGAGGGTGACAATGTTATTTTTGAGGTAATTTTTACCATTTGAATGGGTTTTTTAAAGTAAATAAATGGATGAAAAATTAAGGAAAGAGTGCAGGGAGGCAATAATAGGCAAGACTGTAGACCCAGTGCCTAGTGCAGTGCCTAAAACATCAGTGTTCAAAAATATGTGAGAACTG
>NW_020173108.1:1639724-1683145 GCF_003031525.2 Neophocaena asiaeorientalis asiaeorientalis
CTAATGATGAATTAATAAATCCACATGAAAGGAGTTGAATAAATATATGGATCATTCGCTAATCATTTTTTAAAAGTAAAATCCATGTACTAAATCTCGCTTCCCAATAAGCCCTCACAAATTTAAAATAAAACTGTCTCAACTGTAAATTCTTAATTTGACCTTATGTTAATAAATATTTTCAGATGAATGTGGTTTCCATAAATGAATGTTGCCAGTTCATAATCATCCCTGGATTATTTTGTATTATAGCACTTTATTTTTATTATGTCCTGTGAAGCCACCTTTTAAAGTATAGAGAAATAATGGGGGATATGAAGTCATTTTCACTCTTGGTCCTTCTACCATCTGCTGGTCTCCTGGATTTCAATTATGATACAAAAAAAGGGGACCTGTTGCAGAGATACATGCAAGCACACAAGAGTCCATGAAGTACCTGTGGAGTCTTTGTACCTTTGTACCTTATATGTACCTGTGTTCCTCTTTTCTCAAATCTCTTTTGTTGTACCTACCTCTTCTATCTGTCTTTCTCATGTCCTCAAAATAATAGCCTGCTTTTCTAAAGATAAACCACTTAGACTCCTCAAAATTCTATAACTCAAAAAAAATTACCATTCTTGTCAAAGTACTTTGGTAGATAATATATTCTCCCATAAATCAGTCATGCTCCTCTTTTTTTTTTTAGTATCTTTATTGGAGTATAATTGCTTTATAATGGTGTGTTAGTTTCTGCTTTCTAACAAAGTGAATCAGCTATACGTACACATATATCCCATATCCCCTCCCTCTTGTGTCTCCCTCCCACCCTCCTTATCCCATATAAAATGGACTTGAGGACATGGGGAGGGGGAAGAGCTGATGAGTTTTGAAGGTAATGAGAGCTGTAGTAGTAACTGTGCTGGCTGGGACTTGTAGTGGGAAGTGTATTAGAGGATGGTGGACAGTAAGATTGTGATGGGCAGGAAAGAGGGAAGGGTACTGTATACCAGAAGGAAACAATAAAATCATTTGTAGGTCTATTACTGCTTCTACTACTCTGTTCAGCTTAACACACAGTATTTGTTGAACTCATCATTGTATGGTTGAGTACATTTTGTTAAAAAATAAAATGTTGCTTTCTAAGACAATAAACAATTTCTCTTTCCATCACTGACATTAATAATGGGGTAGAAACCTCTGATTCACAATGAGATAAAAATCACAGTTGTTTTAGGTTTTCTAGGTAATCTCAGGACATTTCTCCTGACAGGTACACATCTTTGCTTATACATCTACAAGGAAGATAAAAGTACGTAATAAGTAACTGTATAGATTACAGATTGGGTAAAAAGTTAAAGTCCTCTCCTGTGTGTCTTAAAATGCAAACATCACTGTATGTTTTTAAGCATTAAAAAAATCCCTGTATTGTTAAGTATGTAAGGAATGATACTAATGCTAAAATTCTACTAAATTCAAATTCTAACTTACAACAGGAACCCTTGTAATCCCTTTTGTATAATTTGCCACTCTGAAATTTTAAGAATTTCTCCGTGTTGAACCTGTTCGTGTAATAGACACTACAAGTTCTGATATTGTCAGCTGGAAGTTGGAAATATGCTTCACATTCTTGCCTTGAAATTATCTAAATAGCCAAGTCAAGGCTTGGTGGTTACTTGTGGGCACCATTATGATGCACTTACAACGGTAAATGGCTCTTATATTCCCAAAATAGAAATTTTGGAAATGTAATTCAGAAGAGCAACATCCTGAAATATTTTTAGGATTGGTATCTTGATACCAATCCTGATATCTTTAGGACTGGTACTTGCTGCTTTAGAGAAAAGGACATTCTCAAAGCTACTGAGTAATATTGCAGATATGTTTTTGCCAGTTAATCTCCTTCCCATCAAACACTATGGGCTTTTGACAAATGTTTTCCTGATTCATTCTTCAATCACAAGGTTTATGAAAATCTCCATCTGCCACTTTGCTATTTTTGCACCAGTTTGGATATAACAAAGAATGTGGACATTTGCTTTGTCCATGCAGTTAATATGTCTATCCTATTTTCTAATAAAGACTGTATGTCCTATTGATGGTGAACAAATTCGGTGACAAAAATATATACATGACAGCTTGAATTGTTCAACACAAATGCACTCTCTTAAAATAACCAGTAAAATAGCAATGCCTTCTATGGACAACAGCTGGTGGGGTGGAAATATTAGAAAGAGCACAGTATTTGTAGGCAGTCAGAACTAACAGGGTCTGAATAAGATACCTAAACCTCACTTTCCTTATGAATTGGCTAAGGTGAAAACTTAATTCACTTCACGGTAGTGTTAAGAAAAGAGAATAGCTGAGGTCAAAGTCCCCAGTTACTGCCAGTCAGTGGAGCCACAATACATTCATGGCCTGAAGTAGGGGTCTCAAACTCAAGTACAAGATTTAAGACAAAGGAGTGTTAGCGCCTGGGTAGAATTGACAAGTTCAAGACTTTTTAAAGTATTTAAACTCATTATTTTTATTTCCTAAAGTAGTCTAACAAAACAGGTCTGCTGAAGATGTTGAGAACCCTAGTCCAGGCCCCATGGGGAGCGTCTGTGCTTTTCAAATACCCATAAGCAGGACTCTTGCATGTTTATCTCCGTATTTAGTTTAAGCCTGTGTCATACCTCAAAGTGCCCATTCATCTTTCTCAGGGCCAGACCAAAGGTTTCAATCCAAAGGAAATAATGGCCATATGATTACAATTCTCTCAACTTGTCTATTGCTGCAATTAATAACTATGTGTCTTCCCTAAGATTGATTTCCTCACCTATTCTAGTTCACCTGCCAGTGGTCAACCCCTAAAATCATGTTCTGGATCTGAACTCATCTCCCTCCCCAGGGATCACCCGTCTGTAGTCTCCTCTTGCTTTTGTGTGTTCATTATCTTTCACTATATGAACTCATCTATAAATATATCAGCTTATTTAAATACTACAGTTGAAAATCAACATACAACAGTTCATACAAGGAAAAATCCATCAATTGAACCTCAACAAAAATGGTTTGCTCTTCAAAAGACCCTGTTAAGAGGACAAAAAGAAAAGTTAAAGATGGGGACAAAATATTTGTAAACCACATGCCTGACAAAAAACTATTATCTAAAATACATAAAGAACTTTCCAAACTCAACAGTCAAATAAACAATCCAATTAAAAATGGGCATGGCTATAAACCATAAAGTGAAATAAAGAAAAAGCTTAATATAATTACCATGAATGCAGATGATCCTACAATATTAAAAAAATTTGAGAGTAGAGAATAAATAAGGAAGACATAATTTAATTTCATGGTAATTTGTTGGTTAGAGTGCAGAAAGCATCAAAACTCTCAAAACAACTCAAATTTATTAAAAAAATTAAAACAGGAAGAACAGAAATTACAAATGAATATGGTCCACTGTGCCAGGAAAGGTAATGAAATTTAAAATTCAAAGATAAATAGAGACTCTTTGGATTATCTGTATACTAAAATTAGTTACATGGAGGCTGGAAACACTAGGCTACACTCCTCTTTCCCAACAGTAATGTACAATACCAAACGGCAATAGAACGATGCCAAGAAAATTCTGAAATGGAAATAGTTTGATCCAAGAATCATATTCCTGGCTTCACCCTTAGAGCACCTCCTATCAGCCATAATCTGCACCTGTTTCACTTCCTTTACCACGTGGTTCTTAACTCCATGATGTGGAATACCTATTGGCCTGCTGGGCATTCACAGGTTAGGTGGGCAACTCAGGAATATGGGAAAGATAACATCCTATGCGTTTACCCTCAACTGATTAATGATGAAAGCTGATAGAAAAATTCACCTCTTTTATCCCTTAGCTGAACAATTCTGAAATACATTTTAAACAGCTTCATAGGAAGGCCTAGGGGGAACAACCCTATTTCCCTACACCAGTGACTAACTCAGTTTTAGCCTCTGCAAGACCTCCATTCTCTGGGATCATTGATCAAAATAAATTGCTTTATGAGAGACTTTTTTCTCCAGTTCTGCTTTCCAGAGGGAACTCAGACTAAAACATATGATACCAACAAAATATCAAATAAGGTAGAAAACAAACACGCAGAATGATATTCTGGAACTGAATCATTCACAAGTGAGGTATTGCTAAGAACCACACTGCTGATGCAAGGTGGGTAGAGTTAATCCCATGATATTCTGCAGATTCGTGATTATTAAGAGGCAGGTCAGGATGAGGTACAGATGACAGTGAAGGATTGGCCTGTGTGGCTGCTGTAGCACTTGGGTGTTACAGGGTCAATGATAAGTATAAGGATTGTGCCTGAAGATTTGATAGCCATAAGAAAATAAAAACTGTCAACCCAAAGCAATTTGTGAAATGAAGAAGGCCTCAAGATTTACATGTAAAAGTAGTAGAACATCAAATGAGATGAATGTGAGACTGAGTGCACAGGAAGATAGTGGGACCTGATATTTGGATAGATATACTTGATATTCTTACAGTCCTACCCCCAGACTTCCCCATACACTCTGGACTGGTAGAAGCAGCTCCCTCTGCATCTTTATAAGCAAGCAGCCTCCTATTGCCTAGAGATGCTATGAAGACCTCACCTGAGGAAGGGGCCAGGCAAAATGAAACCTGGTCTCTTCAACATCCTTCATTCCCTCCCTGCTTGCAGGCCAGTAACTACAGAACAAATCAAGCATAGAATGCATTTTCTATTCAGAGGAAATAGCATTCATTCACAAAGAATTGTAAGATTTGGCTTGTTGGTACTAGCGGAAACAAGCAGAGTGGGTCTTGAAGATACTGAACTGGGGAAGTATGGACTATAAGCCTGGATAGGGGAGAATTCATTGACATAGGAGCACTATTCTGGACACAGTATGTCATGTTCTGGCAAGGACGTGTGGAACTATTCTTATTAGTTAACCATTGCTGTGTAACAAAGTGCCATACATCTAACAGCTGTAACAGCACACTTTTATTATCCCCGTTTCTGTGGGTTAGGAGTCTGGGTATCGCTTAGCTTGTCCCTCTGCTTCTGAGTCTCACAAGGCTGCAATCAAGGTATTAACTTGGGCTGCAGTTTTATCTCAAGCTTTGACTGGGGAAGGATCCACTTCCAAGCGTATTCCATTGCTGGTAGAATTCACTTCCTATGTTCTACTGGACTGAGGGCCTCAGTTTTTGGTTGGCTGTTAGCCAGCAGCTTCCCTCACCTCAGTTTCTTGACATATGGCCTCTCTATAGAGCAGCTCACAGTACAGTTGCTTGCTTTATCTAAGCCAGCAAGGGAGAGAGAGAGTATCCTAACAGGATGTGTTACAACGTTAACTAACACAATAACTGAAATGATATGCCATCACCTTAGGCATAATCTATTGGGTAGAAACAAATCAGAGTTTCTGCCCATACTCAAGTGGAAGGGATTATACAAGATCAAGAGGACCAGGAGGCAGGGATATTTGGGGGCCATCTTAGAGGGGTTTTTTTGGCCACATTAATACACTGCTGGGAGGACCCAGGAAGCTTGCTCAACAGCCTCAGGTAAATGAGGAGAAGCTCCTGGAACTTGGAAGAGAATTGGCAAAAAGTTCAGAAGACTCAGGTAGATGGGGATATTAAAATGAATTCAATATGTTCAACTGGAGACTCCACCACCTGATTGCGCCACAGAGAAACACGCCCTTCACTAAAGCAGTAAGAAGTAAGTTCCTTGGGAGGGGTGGTTGTTTCTCTGTACACAGAATTGACCAAAGGAGATGCTGCTATAGAACTGGGCTCCCTGGTGCTGGGGGATCCTGGCATGGCAAAGGCCAGATAGAAGCACTCAACAGAAAGGAGTAAGATGGATGGTACTGCTATCAAGGCAGCAAGGCCCTCATTTATATTTTATATACCAGAAATAGGCACATAAGTTTATGAGAAATGTTTATCCCAAATGTCTATATGTATCTTTGTTTATGTCTGATTTAGGATGTACTCATACATCAAAGTGAAGTAAGGCAATAGGATTGAACTACATTTTGGAAACACTTGTGATGTAAGATATAGTACATGGATTTGTAATGATTCTGACATTGAGAATGTTGCATAAACTTGTTGAACTTCAGGTTTTCTTTTTTTTGGGGGGTCTGTAAAATACTTCTTGGATGCTTTTTTGGGCCACGCATTATTCCAGAAGCTGGTGATATAATGCTGTGCCACAGATTTGCTGGATCCCTGATATGCTGGCATACCAATGGAGGATGTAGAAACTAAAGAAAATCTAAAAACATATATAATAACCTCACTGACAATGTCCTGAAGAAAAAAGCATGGTGACAGGTAGAGAGTTTTGAGGACTACTGTAGATGGAATGGTGAAGAAATCCTTCATGAATAGGTGAAATTTGAGCAGACCTGAATAAACTGAGGAAGGCTTATGACTTCTTGGGAACAGCAAGTACAAAGGCCCTGCATAGAGAACATGACTAGAATATCTAAGGCATCATAAGGAGGCCAGAGTGGCTGCCACTCAGGGAAACAGTGATGGAAGTGTTAGGAAGTAGGGTCATAGGAGATGTTGGAATTCAGATGATTCAGATAATTTTTTGATGATTAACTCAGATAATATTTATAGTATTTTTAGCATACAGCAGTGTCCAGCTCAAAGGGCCAACTTTAGTTTTTACTTCCTCTGAAAGAAGCATATCATGGGAATTTTAAAGGACCAAGTTTAGGTTTCATAAAACCTACAACTCTCAGATAAAATAAATTGAATATGTGACAGACTTATCATTCTATGTAAAGCTGGTAAAGACACTAATAAAGGGTTTTATAGATTTGGCCTACATAATGAACACCTTCCTCAATAGAGTAAAATATATTTTTTAATATAACCCCTGGTGTTTCCAACCAGAAGGATCTTAATTACCAAGGAGGCTGAAGTTCACAGAATAATCTGAAGAAGCAGTGACTGGAAATGAAGAAGTTACTGGAGTCACTTAAGCCCACTTTGCATTCAACAAACGTTGTTTCAGAGAAGAAAAGTTGTGTCATAGATCAAACAAATATCAGATCAAACAGTTCAGGAATACTGGGTCTGGTAGGCTGAGTGTGGTCCCAGGATGTCATCTTCCTTATCTCTCCATAACCTGTGATAAGTTACCTTATATAGCCAAAGAGACTTTTCAGATGTGATTGGATCTCAGGATCTTGAGATGGAGAGATGATCCTGGATTGTCCAGGTGGGCAAATGTAATCACAGGGGTCATTGTGAGGAGGAAACAGGAAGGCCAGAGCCAGAGAGAAAAATGGGAATATGCTACATTTCTGGCTTTGAAAATGAAAGATAAAACCATGAGTCAAGGAACGCTGGCAGCCCGGAGAAGCTGGACAAGACAAGGAAAGGGATTCTCCCTTAGCGACTCCAGAAGAGATGCAGCACTGCTGACACTATAATGTTTAGCCCAGTGAGAACAATGTTAGATTTCTGACCCTCAGAACCATAAGATAATAAAGGAGTGTTGTTTTAAGCCACTAAGTGTGTGGTAATTTGTTATAGCAGCCATAGGAAACTAATACATCAGGGAATAGAAGACAACAGTTAGTATGAAAAAACTATACCCAAAAGAGATAATATAAAGAAGTAGCCCAAATAAAGACTTTTGAAAAAGAGTCTACAAAAGCTTTACAATGGGCTAGATGTTGTCCAGTCTCCCAAGGTAACTAGAAGTCAAGAATGACAACCCTCATCCAATATCATTCCTAAGTATGCTTGTGTTGAAATGTATGAGTGTGTACGTAGATTATGGAATGTAATAGCTGACAGTATTGCTGCATTACTGTTTTTCCTAAAGCTTCCCTACCAGAGATGAACATGGCCTCTGAAAGTCCCATAGCCCGCCTCACTTACTAAATCCTGGCCCCGTCACTTACT
Source organism: Neophocaena asiaeorientalis asiaeorientalis (assembly GCF_003031525.2). Classification (NCBI taxonomy): domain Eukaryota; kingdom Metazoa; phylum Chordata; class Mammalia; order Artiodactyla; family Phocoenidae; genus Neophocaena; species Neophocaena asiaeorientalis. The sequence goes on from NW_020173108.1 coordinate 1,647,646, forward strand.
AAATCTGTGACTGATGGAAGTCCCCTAAACTTTGTGCCTCATTTCTTATCTGTAACATGTCAAGTTAATAATGTCTAACTCATAGGGTTTCTGTGAGCATTAACAGAGTGAATATGTAAAAGCATCTAGAACACTGTCTGACACATAGTAAGTACATGCAAGATTTCATCATGTGATTCTTAAGTTCCCACATTACCAGAGTGAGAATAACATTTAATATACTAACATATTTGCAAGACAAAGAAAAAAAGGTATATGTTTCACATTCTAGCTAGTATTTTACAACATTTTTCCTATTTTTTTACAATTATTTTATATTAATTTATAGAAGTCTTTCATGAAATTCATAAATACCATGATATTTAGACTATGCTGACAAGATTGCAAAAATATATTTAGGAAAGTAAATACAGGCATTAAGTTACAGGTGACAGAGATTTAGTACCAAAAACATATTACCTAGAGGAAATGTCTTCTCAATTTATTTGCTATGAATTTCTTGACTTATATTTTGCGGGAAATATTTCTGAACAATTTTTTCTATGCTGTCATATAGATGATCAGCATTGAGAGGAGATCAAGATGGTGGAGTAGGAGGACAATGAGCTCATCATCCCCCCAGAAACACATAAAAAATACATCTACATGTGCAGCAAATGTCGCTGAAGGCAAATTGAAGCATGGCAGAAAGACTCTTATACAACCAAGGCAGGTAGGAAGATAAGGGAAGTGATGGGGTCAGAACCTGCACCCCTGTGATGGGACACAAAAGAGGAAGAATTACATGGGCTGAGACACCTTCCCTGCGGGGTGAGCAGTTTAAACCACAGACCACAGCTCTAGAGTCTGACACTGATGAGTCCCCTTGGCTGCTCTGAAGACCAATGGGACTGGCAGGGTTACTGTGAGAAACTTGAACTGTACTCATGAAGGGTATGCACATGCTCAAAAAAGGCAGAGGAAGAAACTGAGACAGGCTGGGACTCTGGCCAGTTTCCCATGACTGTGCCAGCATGTGGCCCAGCCCATGCTGAGGGCCTATTCCAGTCTATCCTGCTCTGTGGCACAGCTCCCCAGTAATCGGAAGGCTGGCATTGCCAAGGAGAGTGAGCAATTGTGGGGGACAGAGCAGGCTTGACCCAGAACTACACGTGAACAGGGCAAGAGAAGGTACTTGTGGAGGCAGCAGATTGGGAGCATTCTGGAACTCTGACTGGAGTGCCATGCCAGGACTACCACAGCACATGCCTCAGTCTGCACTAAGTGCCACTCTAGCACCTCTTGCTCCAGCACTGCTCCCCTCTGGAATGAAGGTGCCAATCCTGGGACAGGGGAGAGCACACACTTAGAGGGAACAGAACCAGCTTGGACCAGAACTTTAGGGCTTTTGATCTAGCACCTTGGGACCAGTCTCTGCACCCAATACAGTGGTATCAGCCACTGATCATAGGACAGCCCCAACTAACACCTGGCTCTGGCTCTAGCCTTACATCTCCAGCCACACCTCCCACCAAGGTGATAGATGCCAGCACACCCTGGGGGAAGATGTGACTTGTGCTCACTTCAGATCCAGTTCTCCCAGCAGAGGCACTGGGCACACATAGAATGCACAGGGACACTTCCACATAAGGACACCACTTCAAGACTGGGATAGGTAGTTGTTTCACCTAATTTCTTAGAGAAAGTTAAGTAAAATGTGAAGACAGAGGAATTTGTTTCAAATGAAAGAACAACAGAAAAACCTGAAAAATAATCTCATGAAACAGATAAATAGTTTACCAGATAAAGAATTCAAAGCATTAGTAATAAAAATGCTAACTGAACTTGGGAAAATAAAAGATGTTCATTGTGAGAATGTTAACAAGGAACCAGAAAATATAAAAAAGAACCAGTCAGAGCTGAAAAATAAAATAACTGAAATGAAAAACACATTAGAAGGAATTAACAGAACACTAGCAGATACAGAAGAATACATAAGTGATCCAGAAGATAGAAAAATGGAAATCACCCAATCAGAACACCAAAAACAAAAGCAGTTTTAAAAATTGAGCACAGTTTAAGGGACCTGTGAGACAATATCAAGCATATTAATATTTGCATTATATGGGTCCCAGAAGGAGAAGAGTAAAAAGGGTCAAATATATATTTTACGAAATTGTGACTGAAAACTTCCAGAACCTGATGAAGAAAACAGATATCCAGGTACACAGGAAACACAGAGCATCCCAAATGAGGGGAACCTAAAGAGACACTCACTAAGACACATAATTAAAATGGCAAAAATTAAAGATAAAAAGAGAATGCTAAAAGCAGGAAGAGAAAAAAAACACATAAAAGGGAATCCCCTTAAGGCTATCAGCTGAATTTTATTCAAAAACTTTGCAGGCTGGAAGGGAGTGGCATGATATATTTAAAGAACTGAAAAGGAAAACCCTACATACTAGGAAATTCTAACCAGCAATATTATCATTCAGAATTGAAGGGGAGATAAAGAACTTCTCAAACAAGCAAAAACTAAAAGAGTTCATCAACGTTAATCTACCCTAAAAGAGATAATAAGTGTCTTCTCTAAGTGGAAAAGAAAAGGCTACAATAAGAAGTAAGAATTTATAGGAAAGGAAAAATCCCACTAGTAAAGGCAAATATATAATAAAGGCTGTGAATCAACAATTTAATAAGGTAGTACAAAGATTAAAAGAAAAAATTGTAAAATTTACTATAACTACATAAACAGTTAAGGGATAAACATGAAGATGTAAACTATGACATCAAAAACACGGAATGTGGTGGAAGGCAGTAAAAATGAAAATCTTTTAGAATGTGTTGAAATGAAATGACTATTAGTTTAAAACAAGTAGATATGTTTATAAATAACTCAACATATATGAACCACATGGTCAACACAAATCAAAACCTACAATAGAAACACAAAACTAGAAAGGAACACAAGTATATCACTAAAGAAAATTAAAAACCATAAGAAAAGAAACTAAAAGAAGAAGAAAAGAAGAGAGAAGTACTAAAACAAAATAAAAAAACAAACAAAAAAAACCCAGAAAACAAGTAACAAGATAGCATTAAGTACATATTTATCAATAATCACTTAAATGTCAAAGACTAAATGCTCCAATCAAAAGACATAGGGTGCCTGAGTGGATGAAAAACAAGATCCTTCTATTGCTGCTTACAAGAGGCTCAACACAGAGCTAAAAACACACACAGACTGAAAGCAAGGGAATGGAAAAAGATATTGCATGCAAATGGAAATGACAAGAAAATTGGAGTACCAATACACATATCAGACAAAACAGACTTTGAAAAAAAAAGTCTATAACAAAAGAAAAGTAGGGACATTTTATAATAATAAAATTATCAATATAAGAAGATGATATAACATTTGTTTATATAAGTGTATTTAATATAGGAGCACCTACTTATATAAAGCAAATATCAACAAACATAAAGGGAGAAATTGACAATAATACAATAATAGCATAGGACTTTAACACCCCACTTACATCAATGGAAAGATCGTCAGAAAAGAAAATCCATAAGGAAAGAGCAGTCTTAATGGAACAATTAGATCAGTTGGATTTCATAGATATCTACAGGACACTTCAATCAAAAACAAGAGAATACACAGTCTTTTCAAGTGCACATGTTATGTTCTCAGGATAGATCATATGCTAGGTCACAAAACATTCACAACAAATTTAAGATGAAAGAAATTATATAAAGCAATTTTTTCCAATCACAATGATATGAAACTAGAAATCAATTACAAAAAAAAGTAAAAATACAAAATGTGGAGATGAAACAACTGCTACTAAAAATCCAATGGATCGATGAAGAAATTGAAGAGGAAATCAGAAAATACATGGACACAAGTGAAAAGGGAAACACAATTTTCCAAAATCTATGGGACACTGAAAGCAGTTCTAAGATGGCAGTTTATAGTGATACAGGCCTACCTCAAGAAATAAGAAATATCTCATAGGAAAGTGCAGTTGTGCCCAGAGGTAGTTGAAGCTCGGTTGAGCCTCACGGCCCCCTTCAGGTGGATTATTTTAGAGCATAAAATACAGCTCTCAAGGATGTAGAGGGCAAGGGTTGTAACTCTTTTATTTCTCTTCTTGGGGTTCTAATCAGTGCTATGGCTTTTCATTTCACCTTGGTATTCAGAAAATATTACTTTCTAAATGTACAGTGACAATTGGGATTACCATTGTACTTTAACTTAAGAAATAAGTAGAAGACTAATTCATATGAAAGTAATATAACTTAAAAATTGTGACTGAGGCTCAGATCTACAGGAACTAAAGGAGCAGGCTGTGTGGCTGACAGGCTGTCTTGGTGCTCCAGCCAGGTGTCGGGCCTGTGCCCCTGAGGTGGAAGAGCCGAGTTCAGGACATTGGCCCACCAGAGACCTCCCAGATCCACATAATATCAGATGGTGAAAGCTGTCCCAGAAATCTCCATCTCAATACTAAGACCCAGCTCCACTCAATGACCAGCAAGCTACAGTGCTGGACACACTATGGCACACAACTAGCAAAACAGGAACAGCACCACACCCATTAGCAGAGAGGCTGCCCAAAGCCATAATAAGGTCACAGACACCCCAAAACACACCACCAGATGCGGACCTACCCACCAGAAAGACAAGATCCAGCCACATCCAGCAGAACACAGGCACTAGTCCCTTCCAAAAGGAAGCCTACACAACCCACTGAACCAACCTTAGCCACTGGTGGCAGACACCAAACACAACGGGAACTACAAACCTGCAGCCTGCGAAAAGGAGACCCCAAACACAGTAAGGGAAGCAAAATGAGAAGACAGAGAAATACAGAGCAGATGAAGGAGCAAGGTAAAAACCCACCAGAATAAACAAATGAATAGGAAATAGGCAGTCTACCTGAAAAAGAATTCAGAGTAATGATAGTAAAGATGATCCAAAATCTTGGAAATAGAATGGAGAAAATACAAGAAATGCTTAACAAGGACCTAGAAGAACTAAAGAACAAACAAACAATGATGGAAAACACAATAAATGAAATTAACAATTCTCTAGAAGGAATCAATAGCAGAATAACTGAGGCAGAAGAACGGATAAGTGACCTGGAAGGTAAAATAGTGGAAATAACTACTGCAGAGCAGAATAAAGAAAAAAGAGGGACTTCCCTTGTGGTGCGGTGGTTAAGAATCCACCTGCCAATGCAGGGGACATGGGTTTGAGCCCTGGTCTGGGAAGATACCAAATGCCGCTGAGCAACTAAGCCTGTGTGCCACAACTAGTGAGCCTGTGCTCTAGAGCCTGCAAGCCACAGCTACTGAGCCCGTGTGTCACAACTACTGAAGCCTGCACACGTAGAGCCCATGCTCCACAATGAGAAGCCACTGCAATAAGAAGCCCACGCACCACAACGAAGAGTAGCCCCCGCTCGCTGCAAATAGAGAATGCCCATGTGCAGCAACGAAGACCCAATGAAGCCATAAATAAATATATAAATATATAACTTTAAAAAAAAAAGAAAAAGAAAAAAGAATGAAAATAATTGAGGACAGTGTCAGAGACCTCTAGGACAATATTAAATGCACCAACATTCGAAGCATATGGGTCCCAGAGGAAGAGAAAAAGGAAGGGACTGAGAAAATCTTTGAAGAGATTATAGTTGAAAACTTCCCTAATATGGGAAAGGAAACAGTCAATCAAGTCCAGGAAGCACAGAGAGTCCCATACAGGATAAATCCAAGGAGAAACATGTCAAGACACATATTAATCAAACTATCAAAAATTAAATACAAAGAAAAAATATTAAAAGCAGCAAGGGAAAAACAACAAACAACATACAAGGGAATCCCGTTAAGGTTAACAGCTGATCTTTCAGTAGAAACTGCAAGCCAGAAGGAAGTGCCAGGACATATTTAAAGTGATGAAATGGGAAAACCTACAACCAAGGTTACTCCACCCAGCAAGGATCTCATATAGATTCGATGGAGAAATTAAAACCTTTACAGACAAGCAAAAGTTAACAGAATTCAGCACCACTAAACCAGCTTTACAACAAATGCTAAAGGAACTTCTTGAGGCAGGAAACACAAGAGAGGGAAAAGACCTACAATAACAAACCCAAAACAATTAAGAAATTGGGAATAGGAACATACATATCGATAACTACCTTACATGTAAATGGATTAAATACTCCAACCAAAAGACACAGACTGGCTGAATGGATACAAAAACATAACTCGTATATATGCTGTCTACAAGAGACTCACTTCAGACCTAGGGACATATACAGACTGAAAGTGAGGGGATGGAAAAAGATATTCCATGCAACTGGAAATCAAAAGAAAGCTGGAGTAGCAATTCTCATATCAGACAAAATAGACTTTAAAATAAAGACTATTACAAGAGACAAAGAAGGACACTACATAATGATCAAGGGATCAATCCAAGAAGAAGATATAACAATTGTAAATATTTATGTACCCAACAAAGGAGCACCTCAATACATAAAGTAAATGCTAACAGCCATAAAAGGGGAAATTGAAAGTAACACAATCATAGTAGGGGACTTTAACACCCCACTTTCACCAATGAACCAATCATCCACAATGAAAATAAATAAGGAAACACAGCTTTAAATTATACATTAAACAAGATGGACTTAATTGGTATTTATAGGACATTCCATCCAAAAACAACAGAATACACTTTCTTCTCAAGTGCTCATGGAACATTCTCCAGGATAGATCATATCTTGTGTCACAAATTAAGCCTTGGTAAATTTAAGAAAACTGAAATTGTACCAAGTAATTTTTCTGACCACAACATTATGAGACTAGATATCAATTACAGGAAAAAAACTAAAAAATACAAACACATGGAGGCTAAACAATACACTACTAAATAACCAAGAGATCACTGAAGAAAGCAAAGAGGAAATCAAAAAATACCTAGAAACAAATGATAATGAAAACATGATGACCCAAATCCTATGGGATGCAGCTAAAGCAGTTTTAAGAGGGAAGTTTATAGCAATACAATCCTACCTCAAGAAACAAGAAACATCTCAAATAAACAACCTAACCTTACACCTAAAGCAATCAGAGAAAGAAGAACAAAGAACCCCTAATGTTAGCAGAAGGAAAGAAATCATGAAAATCAGATCAGAAATAAATGAAAAAGAAATGAAGAAAACAATAGCAAAGATCAATAAAACTAAAAGGTGGTTCTTTGAGAAGATAAATAAAATTGATAAACCATTAGCCAGACTCATCAAGAAAAAAAGGCAGAAGACTCAGATCGATAGAATTAGAAATGAAAAAGGAGAAATAACAACTGACACTGCAGAAATACAAAGGATCATGAGAGATTACTACAAGCAACTATACGCCAGTAAAATGGACAACCTGGAAGAAATGGACAAATTCTTAGAAAAGCACAACCTTCTGAGACTGAACCAGGATGAAATAGAAAATATAAACAGACCAATCACAAGCACTGAAATTGAGACTGTGATTAAAAATCTTCCAACAGTGATGGGAGGCCACCGGAGGAAACACTGTCGTTCTGGAAACAGGAGCAAGCCCTGTTGAAGACACTTGTTGTGGACTGGGACACGGAGCCGTGGCAACGGGACCCTGCTTTTTTGGTTATGCAGAGGGTCGGGGGCATGGACGTGTCCTTTGTGAAGGGAGACAGTGTCAGTGCCTGCACCTCCCTGGTGGTGCTCAGCTACCCTGAGCTTGAGGTCCTCCAGTAAGTCCCCCATCATCCTGCAAGACCAGGAGTTACTCCCAGTACCCACTCATTCATCTTTATCACACTGGGATGGAACTGGCCTGTGTGTCTCCCCTAACAGAATGCAAACTCCACAATGGTGGGAACCATGCTGTCTTGCCCACTGGCTGTAGCCTCTGCACCTAGTTCAATGCCTGGCACATAGAAGACGATCAAATAGATATATGAATGAATGAACAGCGTGCCCACGATTCCTTTGGAGTCAACAGCTCTGGAAGCCTTGGCTAAAGAAGAAGAGGTTTCCTTGATGAGGAAACCTCTGCTCTGCAGCTTCAGCATTTCCCCCTCCCTGCTCCTCTGCCTGCTCCCAAAGCTACCACCTTCCTGCCTCAATGTCATTGTGCTTTACTTGGAAGATCCTTTAGTCAAAATTCAGCAGAAATATGTTGATACCTGACTCAGAGTTTGGTGAGGAATAATTGAGATCATGCATGGAAAGCATTTAGTATAATGGGCGTGTGGTAAGCCCTCAAAAAGTAAGTGCTAAGCCACTGTTAATTCTGAGGATGACTTCTCGCTTTTCAAGACTGAGTTCACTTGTTCCCATTGCTCTATACCTTTCTGTACCTGCAGAATTAACCACCCCCTCGTCTCTGTTCTAGGCCTCTTTCTTATGCATGTGCTATTACAGTACTTCTCACACTATTAAAATTATCAGTTTAGGAGGTACTCACAGATCTTACAGCCTGTTAACAGAGCACTCTCCTTTTGCAGTAGTCTTCCTCCCCTCATTCCAATAACAGTTTTGAATAGTTCCCCTTACCTCAAAGAAAAGTTATTGGTATATTCTGGTTTTCCCACCATCTGTAGGTTCTGAAGGGCAGGGTTATACTGTATTTCTTTTGGAACCCCAGCACTGAGCAAAGTACTTGCTACTTGGATGTAGTCAGCACTTGTCATCTGTGCTATGGAAGCTTAGACTAGGGAATGATCTTGGAATAGTCTGGTCCAGTGACTCCCAAATGCCCAACCATGGATCTATGCAACAAGAGTCACCTGGAAGTGCATTTAGAAATATAGATTCCATAGGCAAATCCATAGAGACAGAAAGTAGATTTGTGGTTGCCAAGGGCTAGGGAATGGGATGGAGGGTGACTGCTAATGGGTATAAGAATTACCTAGGGGTGGTGAAAATGTTCTAAAATTAGATTATGGTAATGGTTGCACAACTCTGTAGATACCAGAAAGCATTGAATTATACTCTTCAGATAATTTTATGGTAGTAAATTATATCTCAATAAAGTTGTTAAAAAAAATTATTCCAGGGCCCCACTCCCTTTACTGATATTTACCTTTTTAAACAATCCTTCCTGTGATTCCAAAGCAAAGCCAGGCTGTGAATCACTGGTCTCCCTTTCACACAGCCAGGAATCCTTTCCTCGCCATCCCTGACAAATTGTGGCCTCACACCAGAGCTGGTTCCATAGTTGGAAGCCTGGTTAGTATGTTCTTTTCCACATGGAGCTGAAATTTAGTTATTTGTGACTTCTGCCTTAAGGTGCAGAGCACAGGACAAACCTTTCCTACCCTCCTATTTGAAGACAGTCCTGTGTTCTCCTGAGTCTCACTGAGGTGATTTCCAGCTCCTTCACTTGCTGCTGGCCCTCCAGCCTGCCCTCAGTGAGCAGGGCCCATTTTTACATCCAGAACCCAGAACTGAATCGAGTACCTCAAATGCAGTTCAGCTTTTTGGTTCAACCGTTTAGTGGGCCTAATGCACAATGGCAGCTTAGGTTGAAATGTGCGTATCTTCACAGAGATTACTGATCAGATCATGCCCACATGCTAACTATACAACTGATTTTTCCTTCTCCCAGAATTCTTTTTTGACATCTTTATTGGAGTGTAAGTGCTTTATAATGTTGTGTTAGTTTCTGCTGTATGACAAACTGAATCAGCTATATGTATGCATATATCCCCATATCCCCTCCCTCTTGTGTTTCCCTCCCTCTGACCCTCCCTGTCCCACTGCTCTGGGTCACGGAGCACTGAGCTGATCTCCCTGTGCAGTACTGCTGCTTCCCACTAGCTATCTATTTTACGTTTGGTAGTGTGTATGTGTCAATGCTACTCTCTTACTTCATCCCTTCTCCCAGACTTTTAACTTGAAAATGTGTGCACATACTGAAAAGTTGAAAGAATAATACATTGAACACCGTAAAAAAAAAAAAAAAAAATCTTCCAACAAAAGCCCAGGATCAGATGGCTTCCCAGGTGAATTCTATCAAATATTTAGAGAAGAGCTAACACCTATCCTTCTCAAACTGTTCCAAAATATAGCAGACAGAGGAACATTCCCAAACTCATTCTACAAGGCCACCATCACCCTGATACCAAAACCAGACAAATATGTCACAAAGAAAGAAAACTACAGGCCAATATCACTGATGAACATAGATGCAAAAATCCTCAACAAAATACTAGCAAACAGAATCCAACAGCACATTAAAAGGATCATACACCATGATCAAGTGGGGTTTATTCCAGGAATGCAAGGATTCTTCAATATACGCAAATCAATCAACGTGATAAACCATATTAACAAATTGAAGGAGAAAAACCATATGATCATCTCCATAGATGCAGAAAAAGCTTTTGACAAAATTCAACACCCATTTATGATAAAATCTCTCCAGAAAGTACACATAGAGGGAACTTACTTCAACATAGTAAAGGTCATATATGACAACCCCACAGCCAACATCGTTCTCAAAGGTGAAAAACTGAAACCATTTCCACTAAGATCAGGAACAAGACAAGGTTGTACACTATCACCATTATTATTCAACATAGTTTTGTAAGTTTTAGCCACAGCAATCAGAGAAGAAAAAGAAATCCAAATTGGAAAAGAAGTAAAGCAGTCACTGTTTGCAGATGACATGGTACTATACATAGAGGATCCTAAAGATGCTACCAGAAAACTGCTAGAGCTAATCCATGAATTTGGTGGAGTAGCAGGATACAAAATGTATGCACAGAAATCTCTTGCATTCCTATACACTAATGATGAAAAATCTGAAAGTGAAATTAAGGAAACACTTCCATTTACCATTGCAACAAAAAGAATAAAATATCTAGGAATAAACCTACCTAAGGAGACAAAAGACCTGTATGCAGAAAACTATAAGACACTGATGAAAGAAATTAAAGATGATACAAATAGATGGAGAGATATACCATGTACAAAGCAATCTGCAGATTCAATGCAATCCCTATCAAAATTCCAAAGACATTTTTCACAGAACTAGAACAAAAAATTTCACAATTTGTATGGAAACACAAAAGACTCTGAAGAGCCAAAGCAATCTTGAGAAAGAAAAACGGAGCTGAAGGAATCAGGCTCCCAGGCTTCAGACTGTACTACAAAGGCACAGCAATCAAGTGAGTATGGTACTGGCACAAAAACAGAAATATAGGTCAATGGAACAGGATAGAAAGCCCAGAGATAAACCCACGCACATATGGTCACCTTATTTTTGATAGAGGAGGCAATATACAATGGAGAAAAGACAGCCTCTTCAATAAGTGGTTCTGGGAAAAACTGGACAGCTACATGTTAAAGAATGAAGTTAGAACACTCCCTAACACCATACACAAAAATAAACTCAAATGGATTGAAGACCTACATGTAAGGCCAGACACTATCAAACTCTTAAAGGAAAACATAGGCAGAACAGTCTATGCCATAAATCACAGCAAGAACCTTTTTGGACCCACCTCCTACAGAAATGGAAATAAAAACAAAAATAAACAAATATGACCTAATGAAACTTAAAAGCTTCTGAACAGCAAAGGAAAACATAAACAAGACAAACCTCAGAATGGGAGAAAATATTTACACATGAAGGAACTGATAAAGGATTAATCTCCAAAATTCACAAGCAGCTCATGCAGCTTAATATCAAAAAAACAAACAACCCAATCCAAAAATGGGCAGAAGACCTAAATAGACATTTCTCCAAAGAAGATATACAGATTGCCAACAAACACATTAAAGGATGCTCAACATCACTAATCATTAGAGAAATGCAAATCAAAACTACAATGAGGTATCACCTCACGCCACTCAGAATGGCCATCATCAAAAAATCTACAAACAATAAATGCTGGAGAGGGTGTGGAGAAAAGAGAACCCTCTTGCAGTGTTGGTGGGAATGTAAATTGATACAGCCACTATGGAGAACAGTATGGAGGTTCCTTAAAAAACTACAAATAGAACTACCATACAATGCAGCAATCCTACTATTGGGCATATACCCTGAGAAAACCATAAGTCAAAAAGAGTCATGTACCACAATGTTCACTGCAGCTCTACTTACAGTAGCCAGGACCTGGAAACAACCTAAGTGTCCATCCAAAACTTTTTGATCATCTCCCATTACTAAAGCAAATAAACAAGAAGCAAACACACACACACACACAAAGAAAGAAATAAGACAAATCTCAAATAAACAACCTAACCTATCATCTGAAGGAATTCAAAAAAGAAGAACAACAAGCCCAACATCAGCAAAAGGATGGGAATAATAAGGATCAGAGAGGAAAAAAATAACACAGAAAGAAAAAAAGAGAATAGAAAAGATCAATAAAACTAAGAGATGTTTTTTTGGTAAAGATAATCAAAACTGATAAGTCTTTAGCCAGGCTCACCAAGAAGAAAAGAGAGAAGATCCAAATCAACAAAATAAGAAATGAAAGAGGAGAAATAAAAACCAGTATCACCGAAATACAAAAAATCCTAAGAGAATACTATGAACAGTTATATGCCAACAAATTCATAAACCTAGGAGAAATGGATATATTTCTAGAAACATACAGCCTGCCAAGACTGAATCAGGAAGAAACAGATAGTGTGAACAGACCAATCACTACTAATGAAATTGAATTTGTAATCAGAAAACTCCCAGCAAACAAAATTCCAGGACCAGATAGCTTCACAGGGGAATTTTACAAAACACATAAAGAATAGTTAATACCTATCTTTCTCAAGCTATTCCAAATTTATCTACAAAGCCAACTTTACCCTGATACCAAAACCAGATAAAGGCACTACAAGAAAAGAAAATTAAAGGCAAATATCTCTGATAAATATTGATGCAAAGATCTTCAACAAAGTATTAGAAAACCAAATTCAACAATCTGTGAAATGGATCATACACCATGATTAAGTGGGATTTATTTCAGGAAAGCAAGGAGAGTTCAATATTTGCAAGTCAATCAATGTGATAAACCACATTAACAAAAGGAAGGATAAAAATAACATTATCAATAGACATAGAAAAAAGTTTGACAAAATTCAACAACCATTTATGATTGAAACTCTCATTAAAGTTGATATAGAGGGAACATATGTTACCAAAATAAAGTCTTGTTATTACAAATCCACAGCTAATATCATACTCAGTGGTGAAAAGTGCAAAGCTTTTCCTCTAAAATCAGGAACAAGACAAGGATGCTCATACACTTCACTTCTAATTAACACAGTATTGGAAGTCCTATCTACAGTAATCAGACAAGAAAAAGAAATGAAAAACACCCAGATTGGAAGGGAAAAAATAAAACTATCATTATTTGCAGATGATATAGTATTATATGTAGAAAACCCTCAAGTCTCCACCAAAAAAAAAAACGATTAGAACTAATAAATGACTTCAGTTTAGTTGTAGGATACAAGATTATTATATAGAAGCTTGTTGCTTATCTATATACTGAAAATGATCTATCAGAAAGAGAAAGGAAGAAAACAATACCATTTAAAATTGAATCAAAAAAAAAAAAAAAGAAAAAAGAAAAAAAAAAGAACAAACTACCTAGAAATAACCTTAGCCAAAGAGGTGAAAGACCTATACTCTGAAAACCCTAAAACACTGATGAAGGAAACTGAAGATTATACAAAAAGATGGAAAGAAATCCCATGTTATGGGCTGGAAGAATTAATATTGTTAAAATGTCCATACTACCCAAAGCAATGTACAGATTTAATGCAATCCTTGTCAAAATACTCATGGCATTTTTCACAGAACTAGAACAAATTATCTAAAATTTATATGAAACCACAAAAGATACTAAGTAGCCAAGGTGATCTTAAGAAAAAAGAACAAAACTGGAGGTTTCATGCTCTCTCACTTCAGACTATACCGCAAAGATACAGTAATCAAAACAATATGGTACTGGCAAAAAAACAGACATTGATCAATGGAACAAAATAGCTCAAAAATAAAACCACTTATATTAACTAATCTATGTTAAAGGAGGTAAGAATATACAATGGAGAAAAGACAGTCTCTTCAATAAATGGTGCTGGGGAAACTGGACAGCTATATGTAAAAGAATAAAATAATTAGGACATTTCCTCACACCATATACAAAAATAAACTCAAAATGGATTAAAGACCTAAATGTAAGACCAGAAACCATAAAACTCCTAGTAGAGAAAATAGGCAGGTCACTCTTTGATATAAATCGTAGCACTATTTTTTGGATCTGTTTCCTCAGGCAAAGGAAAAAAAAGCAAAAAGAAACAAATGGTACCTAATAAAACTTAAATGCTTTTGCACAACAGAGGAATTTATCAATAAAATGAAAAGACAAACTATGGAATGGGAGAAAATATTTGCCAGTGATATGACCAATAAGGGGTTAATATCCAAAATATATAAACAGCTCATACAAATCAATATAAAAAAATGAACAAACCAATTAAAAACTAGGCAGAATACCTAAATAGACATGTTTCAAAAGAAAACATACATATGGCCAACAGGCACATGGAAAGAAGCTGATAGTCTCTAATCAGAGAAATGCAAACCAAAACCACAATGAGATATCACCTCATACCTGTCAGATTAGCTATCATCAAAATGACCACAGATAACAAATGTTGGCGAGGATGTGAAGAAAGGGAAACCCTTGTATACTGTTGGTAAGAATGGAAATTAGTACAGCACTATGGAAAACAGTATGGATATTCCTCAAAAGCTAAAAATAGAGCTACATATGATTTAACAATTCCACTCTTGTATATATCCAAAGAAAACAAAAACTTTAGAAAAGACATAGGGACTCCAATGTTCATAGCAACATCATTAATAATAGCCATTATATGGAAGCAGCCTAAGTGTCTTTAAACAAATGAATGGATAAAGAAGATACACACACACACACACACACACACACACACACACACACACACTCAGAGACATACACACAATGGAATATTAGCCATAAGAGGAAAAATTCTGCCATGTACAACATAGATGGACCTGGAGGTTATTATGCTTAGTGTAATAAGTCAGACAGAGAAAGACAAATCTCTATGTTATCACCTATATGTGGAATCTAAAAAGATAAGACAAAGAATGAATATAACAAAACAGAAAGAGACTCTAAGGTATAAAATACAAACTAGTTGTTACCAGTGGTGAAGTGGAAGGGAGGAGAAGCAAGATAGGGATAGGAGATTAAGAGGTACAGACTACTATATACAAGATAAATGAAGTACAAGTTTATATTGTATGGTACAGGAAGTATAGCCAATATTTTGTAGTAACTTTAAATGGAATATAATCTATAAAAATATTGAATCAATTTGTTGTATACCTGAAACTAATATATATTGTAAGTCAACTATACCGCAATATTTTTTTTAAACCCTGAATGGTAGAGGAGAGAAGTAAATATAGAGAGCCTGGGTAAAGGGAACTAGAATGTAAGCTTCAGGAGACAGCAATGACTATCTGTATTATTCACCATAATAATCCTGTCCCTGGCTCAGGGCTTGGAAAAGAGTAGCCATTCAATTAATATTGTTAGATGGATGAATACATGAACTGAAACTTCCCGGTGCCAACTCTGAGTCAGATAATCAGTTAATCTTCATAAAAACCTTGTAAGATAAATATTGGTATTCTTATTTTATTTGTACTCTTTTTATTAATATTCTTGTTTAACTTATGATAAAACTCATGCCCAGAGGATTTCATTAATTTGCTCAAGATTATGACATTGGGATTCAGAACCAAGTCTACATAACTCTATCACCTGAAGCCTTTACATATCCACATTAAAAACGCAAGCCTTTAGATAAAACTGTGGTCACCGTTTCCAGGGCACAAATGTATGGTCAGCCCACATGAGGTGGGGAGAGTAGGAGGCCGAGCGACTACCACTTTTGAAGTTGTATAAATGGGCACTATTCCATCAATACAACTGAACTGAATCACTTTGCTCTACACCTGAATCTAACACAACATTGCTAATCAACTATACTCCAGTGTAAAAAATAAAGTCATAAAAAAAGAAAACTAAAAAAAAAAAAAGGAAGGCACTAACAGTATTAACTAAGATATTTGTTCCTTGCAAATAACAGTAACCTTCTACCAAGATGAGTACTTGATTTCACGTACCCCTTTGCCAAAATCACATGTATACTGGCCTCCCTCTTCCCCTCTTTGGAGGAACAGTTCTCAGAGCTCTCTGAGAGACTGTCTCCCAGGTTATAATCCTCAGGTTGGCTCAAATAAAAATTCCCATTTCTTTTAAAAAAAAAATACAAATGAACTCTTTGCCTTTGAATAACAAACGTTTTCTCCAACATAAGTTAAAATTTAGTTAGGATATACTACCTAAAATTGTGAGCACACTTTATATCACATTGCTACCCATCAGCAGAGGTAGACTTATGCAGATCAGGGCCTGTAGGTTCAGTCATTTGGGACAGGCCAGTTCAGGGCAGGTAGACTCATTCATAGAGAAAAATCTGTTTCTTAACTGAAAACTGTTGTTCATAATGAAGTCCAGGCAGACCAGCTCAGATCCATCATCCCCTGCAGCCCAAACAGCTCTGTTACATGCCCTGCTGATGATGAGTCAATAGAATCATCATATACAAGGGCTGCTCAAACATGCGCTTATTAATTGTTGACATGTTGATGGTTGCTACCTATGCTCGCTGCACTAATTCCTCCTATGCAAAATTTATAGCTTGCACCCCTAGGAAATGCCTATATAACATTTTTCAGTGTTGCCACTTATTTGGCTGACATCTGTGTATCTTTTTGTCATTTTCTTAGTATTTCAGTAGGTTTCTGCCAACACCTCTACCCCAAGTTTGGTAGAAAAGTTTTAGTTTTGATGGAGCAGATGAATCCCAATTCTATACCCAATGAAAATTTTTAGTATACAAACTGTAGACATCTTCAGGGACTGCATTTATACTAGAGATATATTTTTAAATCATGTTAGATAACCAACAGTGAGTCGTTTTCACAGAGTTCATAAACCCAAACTTTCTGATTAGAGTTCTCTGGATTTAGTTCTGTTTGGTCATGATTATGTTTTCATGTCACAATTTAAAATGGAAAAGGAAAACATTGTTAAGGGTCAACTACTGAAAGATGATCCATACACTCATAACTATATGCCAAGTATTGGAATATCAATAAGCTTGTCCAAGATCAGGGACTGTGTCACATGCATCTATGTATCCCCATGTGCTGAATGTATGAGTTTATTTGCACATTTTAAACACTTGCTTGAGTTTGTGATTGCATTAATGAAGTACACATTGTGACATTTGAGAAGACTTAGCACAAAACTCATGAAGGTAAAGATCCCTCTTATCCAAGGCTCACCATAAAACCCACATTAAATACCTTTTTGCATATTTGCCACCACACATTCTCAGACTCAGTATTCAGTTCTTCCTATTAGTCAGCCTTAAACAGAAACTTTTGTCTAGTGATCAGTACTGCTCATATACCCATAAATATTTGGTATGAAAAAATAGCTGATGATGAGTTATGATTATGGTAAATAATAATTTACAATGGCTATTAATTTTTTTCAATATTCTGACTAGTCTTGTTTAGATAGTGGTCAAAGCCACACAACATTTTAAAATATGGTAAATCTATTCAAGACAAAGTATGACTTTTCTAATATTCCTGTTGAGGCATAATCATGTTTTGATATTTCATATGGACTTTTAAGATATTATCCATGATCTCCAAAGAAAGTACTTTATTTAAAAATACACTGAACTTCATATTGAATTTATAAAATAAGTTATTAGAAGTAGATTTATATATAAACATTAACTAAGGAAGATTTAATTGGTTTTAAATAAATTTATTTATTTATTCATTCATTTTTGGCTGCGTTGGGTCTTCGTTGCTGCGTGTAGGCTTTTCTCTAGTTGCGGCCAGCAGGGAATACTCTTTGTTGTGGTGCGCAGGCTTCTCATTGTGGTGGCTTCTCTTGTTGCAGAGCTTGGACTCTAGGCATGTGGGCTTTGGTAGTTGTGGCACACGGGCTTCAGTACTTCTGGCTCACAGGCTCTAGAGCGCAGCCTCAGTAGTTGTGGCGCACGGCCTTAGTTGCTCCGTGGCATGTGGGATCTTCCCAGACCAGGGCTCGAACCCATGTGCCCTGCATTGGCAGGCAGATTCTTAACCACTGCACCATCAGGGAAACCCAGGAAAATTTAATTTTTAATAAATATATCTGAATTGATCATTTGGAATTATATGGACATATTCATATTAAATCAAAGAGAAGTAAATGGATACAAAGAAGTAAAAATCTATCATTTCTATATGCAGATGAAGGGCCTATGTGAAGTTTTTCAACCTTACTTAAATGTTGTAACTCAGAAAAAGAGCAAAGGAAAAAAGAAGCTAATCCAGAGTTATATAATATATTCAAGTTCCCCCTATTTTCTTACAATAAAACAAAATTTGTTTCCTTCCATTTATCTTTTCATTTGTGAAAGCCATTGGTGTGGTATCTATCAGCTCTCTTTAAATCAAACTAATATTGGCTAATATAGTTTAGCTGCAGGAACTAAGTAACCGAGAATTGATAAAAATTACTGTGACAATTTCACTGTAGAAAACATAAGGACTCATCCATAATGTATTCATTGACTGAAGTATTGAACCTAGCTATTTCATCAGAAATCACTTTCCTTTCCTTCCTTCCATGCTTCCTGTATTTTCTACTCCTTCTTTTATCTAATAACTATTGTGCTGCTATCATATGACCAGCAGCCTGCTAAATAGGAGGAGAAATCTGAATAACTAGGATTCATGGTTCCTGTTGATGAATCCACATCTTAGGTTAGTTCTTAATCAGATCTTATCCAGGCTATTTTAACAGCTTCTTAAATGGTCTTTTACTCTATTCTTTCCTCAGTTGAATTCATTCTCCATTCTGTAGACAGTTTTCTCCATGACTGTGTCACTCATCTGTCTGTAAACTATTAATGTCTGTTATACAAACACACCCGTCTCTCATACACTTTAGTTTTGTAATATAATTTTACTTTTTATTGAAGTCTAGTTGATTTACAAAGCTGTGCCAATCTCTGCTGTACAGCAAAGTGACTCAGTTATATATAGATATTCTTTCTTTATATTCTTTTCCATTATGGTTTATCACAGGATATTGAATATAGTTCCCTGTGCTATACGGTACTCGCTCTTGCTTGAATAGGTCATCAGATTGCCTGTCTCCATACCTTACAGATGCATTTCATATGTTTGGAAGATCCTCCCTTTACCACAATCTGCTTTCCAAATTGTTCTCTATTATTTAACATTCACAATGTATTTAAAGTTTCCTCTTCTGATTCTAGAATAAATTAGTTGTATCTTACACTGAGTTCTCATAGAATTTTATGCATAGCTCTTATAGCTATAGCTCTTATAGCAGTATTATTATGATGGCTATTATCTTGTTTGTTACACCTTTCTCTCTACTATGCTCCCTGAGGAAATGGACTGAGTTTGAACATGTTTTTGTCTCCTATCACTTGCCATAACCTATGCATCCTATGTACACCATACATCAGTGGTTTTCAAACCTTTGTAACACAAGCCCTTGTGTGACTTAAAAAACATATATGGAGAGGGGCCTGGGCTTCAGGTAAAACCTTTTAAAGTAAAACATTTTAAACTGGACCCAGGTAATTGCATTTCTATTGCACTAACGAAAGCAAATAATGCCTCATAGAGACTTTTGGGAAAACTACTTTTATCAAGATTCCCACACATGACAGCAGTTAAATATATGATTTTGGTGAGATGGAAGCTGGAGGAATTGCCTCAGCCCCCCACCGTGGCTGAGAATGCTGTACTGTTTCTTGAGCCTTCTACAGCTAATCCAGCTGTACAGCTGGTATTCCCATGAGCTTTGTGAGTTTTCTGTGGGACTCTTCAGAAACCACTAATACTTATAATAATATTTACTGAATACATGTGTGAGGCATGGTCCCAAACAAAGACTCATTAAATATCTAATTTATACAATAACCATATGAGTGATTATCTCTATTTTATGGTTGAAAAAATTGAGACTTAGAGAAAGTATGTAATCCATCCAGAGTCAAAAAGCTTGGAGTCAGGTACAGCCAGGGTTAGAACACATGCAGTTAAAGTTCACAGTTTGTGTTTCTATACTGCCTCTTATGAAAATTCAGCTATTGAACTCAATCAGTACAATGGGGCCAAGAGAAGAGCTGAAGATCTCCAAAACAAGAACAGAACTAAACTAGATCAACATTGTTAGAGAATTTGAATTTATCTGCTAAAAATTCATTTTAAAAGTAAACAACGTAGGGCTTCCCTGGTGGCGCAGTGGTTGAGAGTACGCCGGCCGATGCAGGGGACACGGGTTCGTGCCCCGGTCCGGGAAGATCCCACATGCAGCAGAGCGGCTGGGCCCGTGAGCCATGGCCGCTACTTTCCCTAGTTAGTATCATGCAACTTTTTCAAGGACCTTGACACAGCAAACTCACCCACATATGCCTACATATGTACATTTTTATTTATTCATTGTAACAATTCAGTTAAATATTTTTATCTCCATGTTAGAGAGAATATAAGTGAGTGCCCAGGTTCATACAGTTAGGGAGGAGTAAAGCAGGGACTCACACCCAGGTCTAGAAATTTCAAGGTTCATTACTTTTGTTTGGTTTGTTTGTACTTTTCCCTCCCAACTTTGATATCTATGTCATTGATTCTTCTCTCTCTAAAGCTGTCAAAATTAAATAGTGGTCTCATGTACTATACTACCAGGCACAGGGTAGGAAGGAGTGCAACAAAAAGGGGAGGATACAACTGCCTAACTTGCTTTAGTGTATATTTATGTTTATTGCATGACTGATATTCATTCTTTTATTACATGATGCTATGGCATTTCATTCATCAGTTCATTTGTTTAAGGGTTTTGACCTTTTCTTGCATGCAGTGAACTTCCTGGGATCCAAATATGTTGAGATTTATACAGCTCAATAATCTCTTAACTCATCTGATTGAAATATGACGCTATCCCTCCCAGTTTTGCACAGATGAACTGTAAATCAGTAACTGATTTTTACTTTACTCACTCCTCCCCACACTATCTTGACATTCACCATAGTACCGGAACAACAATTTTCTGTGTATTTACTGATGTGTTTCTCCTTTAAAAGTAGTAAGATCGTTTGAAAATAATTTGACTACTATAAATAGCAGTAATAGATGATCTGAAATTGATCTGTGAGTTTAGAATTCTCGTTCCTTTAGTCAATTGTATGTATATTTGTATGTTTGTATTTATACAGACACTGATGCTTCTAAGGCATCAGAATGTGTTGTTCAGTACATCTCTGAAGTTGCAAACATGTATTGTCTTTGTTAAGAAAATACCACTATGCCCTGAAGGTAAGTATTAAAATGCCTGATTTATAACACCATGATGAGTTATCTTCATTGAATGAAAGATACAACTGGAGACAATTAACCTAGTAATATCCCTTTAATGATGATGACTTCCAATAATTATCAGTATAGCATTTCTTTCAGAATCATCTACTTCAGGTTTTCTGTCAAAGTAGTCTTTCAGAAGTAAATGAACATTATTTGATCTTTCCTTTTCTTAGGAAGTTTATGGAAACAAAGTTGAATATCCCTGTTGAGACAGAAAAATATCTCCTGATTTTACCTCATGTATGGTGGCATGGGCACTGTGATTTGTAGATTCAGCCCATTAACAAATACTTTGATAGGAAGGACTTTTCCACCTACTAAAAGAAACATTTTTGAATGCTGTTCTGCTACTTTTTAGTAGATGTGTAGTGTTTGATAGCTCTGTTCCACGATTGTTTCCTTTAGGCACTTCAAAAAATTGCAACAAGATAGTTTATATTACTAGTTTTGCTGAAAAGAGTAGATAAGGAAGAGACAGAACAAAGACATATTTGTTCAGTTTTAACTGGTTTTCAGTAAGATCTGGACCTTTGAGAAGTACTTCTAAGTAGTTCGTTTCAGTTGTAAAACCAAAGAGTAGTTCATTTCAGTTGTAAAACCAAAGAGCTTGATTTCCAAGAAAATCATTTTTTTCATAAACAATTATTTCACATCTTGAGAGATGAAGAAATAACATTTTCTAGATATGATTCATATTCACGGACATTCATGATTTTCCCAGGCTGAAACCGTCATGGAATAAGCCTCGGTGCTGGCAGGAAGCAGGACAATCGCCTCTCCTTCTCGGCTGACACTTCCGTGGGCCATGTGTGCCTCTGGCTGCTGCAGCCCCTCCTACTCTTTAGTCTGTGGGATATTTCCTCTTCTCTTTCACAGTTGCCAGGCACCAACTAGCTCATACAGGAGACACTAGGTTTGGCTTTGTGCTGTCAGACCAATCTCACCTTCATTTCCTTTTCTTATTTTTATTTTCTTCAAGTTTCATTCTTTGTTCTTTCTTTTTTTCTGTTTCTTCTTTTTCCCACTCATCACTTCCTGAACTAGCTAAGGATGTCTGCTTCACAAGTCTCCATACAGACCCATCTCCAATTAGTGGTGAATTTCCATGTCAAGCTGGCACTTTTTCTTCTTCCTTCTCATTTTTTCAGCCTTCCTCTGTCCAAATCTTGCATTCCAGAATTTGACTTTCCTGGAAGTTTCAAAATTAGGCTTTCAGCTTTATGAAGTCCCTCTCTATAGAAAATTTCATGTAAATATTTTGTGCTAAATTTCCCAGAACAGTTTATTTCATCCTCACTTGAGATGTGTGTCCATTTTCAAAGAATGAACCTGATTGGATTTGCTGCCATTTAGATGATTCCCAGAAGGAATCCAAATGAGAAGCACATGGAAGGATCAACTCACAAAAGTACTTTCTCTGCTCTGGTGCATCATGCTTATTTGTTTCCTTCTGTTTTGAAGTCAATTAAATTTGGTTGTCTCCAGACTACTGCTAAATTTGGTTAAGAAAACTCCAAATTGTAAATGTTAAGTCTGAAACACCCTAAAAGTCTCTGCAGTAGAAAATAGGTCTTATTCTAAATGTAAAAGGTACATGGGGACCACTGTTATATGAATGTTATGAAAGAGATTCACAAATTCCTCACGTCAAATCCTCAGTACAGTATAGTATAATGTTCTATTGCCAAGTATGTAATAGAAAGGTCAAAAGTATGTGAAATGACAATGTCAAGGGTGAAACATGTTACAGTGCTAATAGTTTTGAGATGGTACAATTTGTTCACCTATAAAAATTCACCTCACTAATAATCATCAATATAAAAACCAAAAACACAGATTCAATAGTAAATATATCCAAGTTATCAGTTACCCCAACACCATTTTACAGCCGACTATTCTTTTATACCGAGGCTAGGCTCTTCAGAAACAACTCAAGGGGAAAGGGTGGGAAGTGGAGAAAACTGGCAAATAAAAGATAATAAGTAAAATTTAGGAGATATATATATACATACACACACACAAACATATATACACATATAAACATATATATCACATATACACATGTATGTGTGTTTATGTGTACTAGGAAGAAGAAAAACATTAACATTTATGTTTTTCAGTTGCTAAAGGTTAGCACCTTGATCTGACTGCACTGCCCCACAGCATGATAACCTGGTCAGTTAATTTCTCTTGTCTGCAGTGACATCTGTTGGTGAGGGCAGAGCTGATTAACCGCAGGTTTGGCTCTACTGGCAAAATCAACCCACAAGCTGTTTCAGACTCTAGCAGATGTTTCCCTTCATTTTACTCCTTCTGATTTTTGTGTGAGTGAAAACCTTTCCAGATGAATTAATCCAGTGTTTGTTGATACGAACAAAATGGTTAAACCTGGAACTTCATAAAAAATCTCAGTAATATGCAAATCTGGTAACTGTTGTTTCAGCATCCTCTCCCTACCCTCAAAATACATGGCATAGGACTGAGATCAAAGCTGTATTCTGATGCTGGATGTATCTTTAGAATATGAACTGTCAAAACATACATTAGCTAGAATTTAATATGTTCTCTTATGATCCCATGTCTTGTACTAAGATTTGTTGGGACGATTATGTGTGACATGAGAAATGAAAGCATCCAGTACGTTTTTTTGTAACTAAAAATACTAAACAAGAGCAAACTACTTACAATCTGGATCCCAGGCAAAGGGATGAAGAGTAAGGGAGCTGGGTATAGGACCTGCTCCTTACCCGGTTACATATTATTAGACATCCTGGAAGACTTTTTTAAAAATGACCAACACCTGAGCCACACTCCAGACAATCAAATCAGAATCTCTGTGTGTGTGCTATGAGCAACAAGACTTCTAAAAATCCTCTCATGAAATTGTAATGTGCAGCCATTATTAAGGACCACCAGGACAGAAGTTTCAAGGTGGGCTTTAGGAAATGCCAAGCCAGTGTTGGACTTTCAGCTCTATCCATAAGTAGCCCTGAGATCCTGCCATCTCTCTGAGTCTCAGTTTACTCAACTTGAAAAAGGAGATAGGATATATTCAGTTGTTTAAAGATGAAAACAGATCAAATAAGTAAAAGGCTGTGTCACACACTAAATATTTAGTACATTCAAATTTCCTCAAGTTGTCACTTCTTTGGTCAAATTTATAATAGATACATAATTCCCTGAATTCAAAAGATAAAATAATCATACATATTTTTCTTCTTTCACTGGGCTGTTTTCTCCTTAAAATTTCTACAATGACTATTTATTACTTTCTAAATTAGAAAAGAATACTTAATTAAAAAGTTCCAATGAAAATGTTGGCTTGGCACATCAGGCTGCATGGCTAAAAGAACTCCATGTTCTACCGTGATGCTCTGAGGTTATCTTCTTGTTTTTCTGCAAAACCATTCCAGTGTGGCACTTCTGTCATCACATCAGTACACATGCTTTTAATCAAGTTTGTTTATATATTACGTATACACAGAGATAGCGTCTTTTCCTCAAAAGGATGTGCCATATACTAAGAACTGATAAGTAAA
This sequence comes from Neophocaena asiaeorientalis asiaeorientalis, assembly GCF_003031525.2. Taxonomy (NCBI): domain Eukaryota; kingdom Metazoa; phylum Chordata; class Mammalia; order Artiodactyla; family Phocoenidae; genus Neophocaena; species Neophocaena asiaeorientalis. Next base: position 1,672,743 of record NW_020173108.1, read on the forward strand.
ACTCAGCATAGCACCATTTCATTTCTCCCTTGTAAGTACTCAAACTCATTTTATTCATATACTTCTGTTATAAAATGTTTTCCAAAAATATTAACAGAGTCAAAAAGTATGTATGTGTGTGTGCGTGCATATACGCTCATGTGCGGGCACGTGCTGCTTCATTAGTCTGACTGATGGAGAAGTTTTAATATGGGAGCATATATAAAACCTATTCCTTCAATAAGGTCCATTCACAAGACGACTATAATGATTATTTTTACTGCTCGTTTTGTTTTTGTTATATGAAGTTTTGTAAATTTACGATGGAGAGAAAATGTTGAGAACAAGACTTAGCATTTATAACTGAGCACAAGATTAACTTCACGGCTTTATAACAAAGTATTCATTGACTGGCAAAATATAACTAAATTGCTTTCATTGTGAAAGTGAGAACATGGGCCATGAGAAGAACAGGTCACAATGCTTAAAAAGGACACTCTTCACTTTTTTTTTTTTTTTTTTTTTACTAATGACTTTTGGTAAATGCTCATTATTAGAAATTCCAGCAAAAAGAATGAACACAAGAAATGACTCACAGATAAGTATGTAAAAGAGGGATTTTACAATACAAGTTATTATTAAGTAAAATATTAATTTCTTTCTACTTGAATTCGATAAAGGAAACAATGAAAAAAACTAAAGGAATTTAAATAAACTTCAATTATTCCTATAAAATAGATAGTAGTATATAAAAATTATGTTTTTGAAAGAAAAATACAAAATTGCTGAGGGTAGAATCATGTCCTACTTTCAATTTTATGTTTTAATTTTAAATATTATCAGTTGAATACCTGATGGGAAACTTAATAAAGGACTGAGTTCTCCCATTTTTTCCCACTTCCTCCTGGTGCTCCTGTGTTGTTTAATTACAGGAAACACCATTCGCATTTTATTTTACAGCAATGACCCTCCTCGGAGTTGTGTAATACAGCAACTATGATTCTTCCCACGTTCCAATCTGTGTTGGTTGTATGGTAAATATTTTCTTTCTCAAGGATAATAACACTTTCTGTTTTGTAACCATAGCTCTCCCAGTTACTTGGTCTTAGCTCTTCATATAAATGGTTTCAATAATACTGTTTTTATTCATTTCACTGTTGGCTAGATTTCATGATCGAGAGATGTCTTCAGGAAATATTTGCACCTTTACAGCCTCTGAGGTTTTTTCTGATGTATATTTATCTATGCTATTGTATACTAACTTCTAGTTTGTAATTCAGAGAATACATGTTAAAAAGATAAATACACTGCTATATTTAAAATAGATAATCAACAAGGACCTACTGTATAGCACAGGGAGCTCTGCTCAATATCCTGTAATAACCTAAATGGGAAAAGAATTTGAAAAAGAATAGATACATGCATATGTATAACTAAATCACTTTGCTGTACACCTGAAACTAAAATAACATTGTTAATCAACTAGACTCCAATATAAACTAAAACGAAAACAAACAAAAACTTTAAAAAAAGGAAAAAAAAAGAAATCAAAGTAACGTTTTCTTTCTACACATGCAGTACCTGTCTTTTGTGTCTCCTAGGAGAGAGGACCCCTGAAGTTGGAGACCAGTCTCTACATCCTACATACCTGTAACAAGGCCTTCTTTCAGAAAGTCAGCTCATTTGAGGGCAGCAGCCACTGTGCTCAAAGAAATCTCCATGCAGTTCTGTGTTTGCCATTTGCTGTCATTCTTTCTACACACACATATTTTCTATTTCCAAATTCATATGCTATCTGTTTCATCAATTCTTTTCATGAAGCCATTGGTCATAACTGGTCACGACAAACTTTTTATGACAGCTAATTTCATTCTATGCATATAATCTTTCACAGGCATAAGCAGCAACTCAGTCAATACTTGAAGAAATAAATGCAGAACTCGGCACATAACCTTGGCACGAGTCTGTGTATGTTACATCTGGCCCTCTAGCCTGAGGGAGGCTGCTGAAATACTAATCCTTGACAGTCTAGACTGCCCTGCAGCCTTTGATCCATGAGTATTACTAGGAATACTAGTAATACCTAGTGTTACCACACTACGTATTACCACACTAGGAATACCACACTGTGGTTCTCAAAATTTGGTGAGCATCAGAATTATCTGGAAAATATATTAAAAACTAGAATCCTGGGCCCCACGGCCAGAGTTTATGCCTCAATAGGTCTGGGTGGTGCCCAAGATTTTGCTTTTGTAACAAGTTTACAGGTGATTCTGATTCTGCTGGTCAAGGAAAACACACTTTTAAAATTATTGTGCTACAATTTTCTGAACATTCTGGTTTCCAGTTCCTTGTTTCCATATCTATGGGAATGATAGCAGCTTCTTTCCACAGTAAGTTATTTGGGTCTGATGGGCTCTCATTAGCAAAGCAACTAAGAAGAAGACAGCAATCAGCTGTGTTTTATGGGAATGTTTGTTGTTCTTAATGCAGTTGAGTGACAACCTGGCTGAGCATGATACTTTAGGCTTACCTTTCCCCCAGCACTTCACACACGTTGCTTTACTGTGTTAAGGGACTGAATATTGTAGATGCCAGTCTGAAGGTAACTTACTTGTCTCTCTTCATGTCTAAAAATTTCACTTTAAATCTTTTAAGTTCAATAACTTAACCAGGCTATGTCTCAGCATCCATTGTGACATCATTCTTTCTGCAATTAAGTGCATTCCTTTGAAACGTATATTTAGTCCATCCTTCATTATAGGAAAATCATCTGCTCTTTCATTACAATGAATTGTTTTTTTCACAGAGGGTCACAATTATCCTTATTTAGGATCATCTTTGACTTCTTCAATCTCTATCAGCTTCCCTCTATCACTAAAAGTCTCTGATATATTTTCTCTGATTATAATTTGATTTATTGCAGACTTTCACTATGTTAGTAACTTGATTTTCAACAGTATTTACTTTTCTGCTACCTGATTGCCTCTCTTCCCCCCTTAGTCCTACAGTGAATCTATATTGGATATGTTTCTTTTCTTAACTAAGTAGATCAGACTATTGTTTTACCACCTCATTTTCCACTTCTTTGTTTATTTAATTCATGTTCTTATTAAGATATTCTGAAGAGTAAAGTACAAAGGAATACTATATAGAAAGTTTCTTTTGTTCCTAGAGTTAAATTTTCTTTCAGTCTGTTTTCTCCTTTTTTCTCTTTTGCATTTTGTTCTTTTCTACTGTTATTATTTGGTTTTTTGTTTGTTTGGCACAATTGCCACATTATACTTTTTAATCTCTTTGAGATTATATGGACAGATATGTCCAGACCTTCTTAATGTCTAATGTAATACAGTTCAACACTCGTTAGACCTTTTCCTGCATTTTAAAACTTGTCTTTCCTTCACCACAGCCTTGATTTATTCTATCAACTTTTCTGAAGCCATAAGATAATATAGGGTTGCTGAAGAGGAGAGCTTCACAGATGCTACAGACAGCTATTGCCGGAGTCCTGAAACATGCTTTCTAATCCCAGTCTCTATTACCAGGGACAACTTGATCCAGGCAGGGGAGTGTCTTCTTTCTCTAATCTTTAGCTCTTTACACAATTTAATCCAAGATCCTTGCAAATCAGCTAGCTCCTGATGGCACCTCTTATGAAATACCACGGTAAGTGGATATCCAAGGGTTACCTTTACACTCAGTACCTATGTAATTCCCTCCTAATTGGTAGATATTTCTGAAAATTCTCAGTGTTTTGCTTGACTCTTTCTCAATGCCTTTTCTGACTGTGGTGGTGTCTTGGAAATCGCACTGTGAAACACTGAAGTGTTTGTTTTCTTTTTTTAGTTATAATTTACAATTTATGTGACATGAAATTGTAACATTTTCCTTGCTCATTTGCTCATTCTTATTCATTATTGTAAGCAACTGCTTCTATGTTCTGACTTCACAATGTATATTTAGCTCCCAGAGTTCTCGCTTCTTGCATCTTTTCCCTCTCTAGATTACAAGTCTCATAAAAAGCAGAAACTCTGTTGTTTGTTTTTCACTCACTAAAAATACTGGATATGATGTCTTGTGCTGAGTACAAATTTAATTAATTGAATTTATTGAAACATGAGGTTTTAAAAAATATTTTGCACACATTTATTAAAATCACACAGCTACCTTATTTGACCCCCCTCCTAGAGAAATGGAAATTAAAAACAAAAATAAAAAAATGGGACCTAATGAAACTTCAAAGCTTATGCAAAGCAAAGGAAACCATAAACAAGACCAAAAGACAACCCTCAGAATGGGAGAAAATATTTGCAAATGAAGCAGCTGACAAAGGATTAATCTTCAAAATTTACAAGCAGCTCATGCAGCTCAATATCAAAAAAACAAACAACCCAATCCAAAAATGGGCAGAAGACCTAAATAGACATTTCTCCAAGGAAGATATACAGATTGCCAACAAACACATGAAAGGTTGCTCAACATCACTAATCATTAGAGAAATGCAAATCAAAACTACAATGAGATATCATCTCACACCTGTCAGAATGGCCATCATCACAACATCTACAAACAATAAATGCTGGAGAGGGTGTGGAGAAAAGGGAACCCTCTTGCACTGTTGGTGGGAATGTAAATTGATACAGCCACTATGGAGAACAGTATGGAGGTTCCTTAAAAAACTACAAATAGAACTACCATATGACCTAGTGATTCCACTACTGAGCACAGACCCTGAGAAAACCATAATTCAAAAAGAGTCATGTACCACAATGTTCATTGCAGCTCTATTTACAATAGCCAGGACCTGAAAGCAACCTAAGTGTCCACTGACAGATGAATGGGTAAAGAAGATTTGGCACATATATGTGATGGAATATTACTCAGCCATAAAAAGAAATGAAATTGAGTTATTTGTAGTGAGGTGGGTGGACCTAGAGTCTGTCACACAGAGTGAAGTAAGTCAGAAAGAGAAAGACAAATACCGTATGCTAACACATGTATATGGAATCTAAAAAAAAAATGGTTCTGAAGAACCTAGGGGCAGGACAGGAATAAAGATGCAGATGTAGAGAATAGACTTGAGGACACAGGGAAAAGGAAGGGTAAGCTGGGATGAAGTGAGAGAGTGGCATGGACTTATATATACTACCAAATGTAAAATAGATAGCTAGTGGGAGGCAGCTGTATAGCACAGGAAGATTAGCTTGGTGCTTTGTGACCACCTAGAGGGGTGGGATAGGGACAGTGGGAGGGAGACGCAAGAGGGAGGAGATATGGGGGTATATGTATATGTACAGCTGATTCACTTTGTTATAAAGCAAAAGCTAACACACCATTGTAAAGCAATTATACTCCAATTAAGATGCTAAAAAATGCAAAAAAAAGAAAAAAATTCACACAGCTACTTTAGTAATGAGATACGAAAACCTAGGAATTTATTGTATAAGCAAATGGCAATAAGTGCATACATATCAATAATTACTTTAAGTAAATGGACTAAAAGCTCCAATCAAAAGACATAGAGTGGCTGAATGAATGCAAAAAGAAGACCCATACATATGCTGCCTACAAGAGACTCACTTCAGATCTAAAGACACACACAGACTGAAAATGAGGGAATGTAAAAAGATATTTCGTGCAAACAAAAATGAAAACAAAGCTGGGGTAGTAAGACTTACATCAGGGAAAATACACTTTAAAACAAAGACTGTACCTAGAGACAAAGAAGGACACTACATTATGATCAAGAGATCAAACCAAGGAGAAGAAATAACAATTATAAATATATATGCAACCACTATAGGGGTAACTAAATACAGAAATCAAATATTAACAGACAAAAAGGGAGAAATTGACAGTAACACAATAATAGTAGGGGATTTTAACACTGCACTTACATCAATGGACAGATTATCCAGACAGAAAACCAATATGGAGACACTGGCCTTAAATGACAAATTAGACCAAATGCATATATGTATGCATACATGTATAACACTCCATCCCAAAGCAGTAGAATACACATTCCTTTCAAATACACATAGAATATTCTCCAGAACAGATCACATGCTAGACCACAAAACAAGCCTCCATAAATTTAAGAAAACTGAAATCATATCAAGCATCTTTTCTGACCACAACACTATGAGAGTAGAAATCAACTAGAAGAAAAAAACATGTGGAGGCTAAACAATATGCAACTAAACAACAAATGGATCACTAAAGAAATCAAAGAAGAAATCAAAAAGTACCTAGAGACAAATGAAAAGAGAAACACAATGATCCAAAATCTATGGGACATAGCAAAAGCAATTCTAAGAGGGAAGTTTCTGGCCATACAAGCTTGCCTCAGGAAACAAGAAAAATCTCACATAAAAACCTAAGCTCACACCTAAAAGAACTAGAAAAAGAAGAACAAACAAAACCATAAATTAGAAGACGGAAAGAAATAAAGATCAGAGAAGAAATACATGAAATAGAGACTTAAAAAATAGAAAATATCAATAAAATCGAGAGCTGGTTCTTTGACAAAACAAAATTGATAAAGCTTTAATCAGACTCATCAAGAAGAAAAGAGAGGGCCCAAATCAATAAAATCAGAAATTATAAAAGAAAAGTTACAACTGATACCGCAGAAATACAAAGGATTATAAAAGACTACTATGAACAATTATATGCCAATAAATGACAACCTAGAAGAAATGGACAAATTCATAGAAACATACATTCTCCCAAGACTGAACCAGGAAGAATAGAAAATATGAACAGAACAATTAGCAGTAATGATATTGAATATGTAATGAAAAACTTCTCAGCAAACAAAGGTCTGGGACCAAATGGCTTCACAGGTGGATTCTAACAAATATTTAGAGAAGAGTTAACACCTATCCTTCTCAAACTATTTCAAAAAATTGCAGAGGAAGTGATGCTTCTGAACTCATTCTATGAGGACAGCATCACCTTGATACCAAAGCCAGACAAAGGTATGAAAAAAAGAGAAAATTAGAGGATAATATAACTATTGAACATAGATGCAAAAATCTTCAGGAAATTATTAGCAAACTGAATTCAACAATACACCATGATCAAGTGGGATTTATTCCAGGGATGTGAGGACGGTCCAATATCCCCAAATCAATTGTCTCAGTAGATGCAGAAAAAGCTTTTGAAAAAAAATTCAACATCCATTCATGATAAAAACTCTCCACAAAATCGGCATAGAGAAAACATACCTTTCCCATACAGTGGGAAAAGAATGTCTTGCCAATAAGTGGTCCTGGGAAAACTGGAGAGCTACATGCAAAAGAATAAATGGAGAACATTTTCTCACATCATATGAAAAATAAATTCAAAATTGATTAAAGGCCTAAATGTAAGACTATAAACCATAAAACTCCCAGAAGAAAATATAGGCAGAACATTGTTTCACATAAATTGAAACAATATTTTCTTGGATTGGTCTTCTAAGGCAAAGGAAACAAAAGCAAAAATAAAAAAATGGGACCTAACTAAATTTAAAAGCTTTTCCACATCAAAAGGAACACTGACAAAATGAAAAGACAACATAATGAATAGGAGAAATACTTGCAAACAATAAGACTGGTAAGGGGTTAATATCCAAAACATATAAATAGCTCATACAGCTCAACATCAAAAAAAACAACAACAAACAATTAATAAATGGGCAGAAGACCTGAATAGACATTTCTCCAATGAGGACATACAGATGGCCAACAGGCATATGAAAAGATGGCCAACAGGCACATGAAAAGATGTTCAACATGGCTAATTATTAGAGTAATGCAAGTCAAAACTACAGTGAGGTACCACCTCACGCTGGTAAAATGGTCATCATCAAAAAGTCTACAAATAGGGGCTTCCCTGGTGGCACAGTGGTTGAGAGTCCGCCTGCTGATGCAGGGGACACGGGTTCATGCCCTGGTCCGGGAAGATCCCACATGCCGTGAAGCAGCTGGGCCTGTGAGCCACGGCCGCTGAGCCTGCACGTCCGGAGCCTGTGCTCTGCAACGGGAGAGGCCACAACAGTGAGAGGCCTGCGTATGGCAAAAAAAAAAATGTCTACAAATAATAAATGCTGAAGCAGGTGTGGGGAAAAGGGAACCTTCCTACACTGCTGGTGGCAATGTAAATTGGTGCAGCCACTATGGAAAACAGTATGGAAGTTTCTTAAAAAACCAAAAATAGAGTTACCATATGATCCAGCAATCCCACTTTGGTGCATATATCTGGAAAAGATGAAAACTCTAATTTGAAAAGACACATGCACCCAACGTTCAAAGCAACATTATTTACAGTAGCCAAGACATGGAAGTAACCTAAATGTCCATTGACAGATGAATGGATAAAGAAGATGTTATACACACACACACACACACACACACACACACACACACACACTGGAATATTACTCAGCCATAAAAAAGAATGAAATAATGCCATGTTTAGCAACATGGATGGACCCAGGGCTTATCACACTAAGTGAAGTTAAGTCAGACAGAGAAAGACAAATATGATATATCACTTATATGCAGAATCTAAAAATAATTATATAAATGGACTTATTTACAAAACAGAAATAGACTCACAGACACAGAAAAAAACAAAAAAAACTTATGGTTACCAAAGGGGAAAGAGGGGAGGGATAAATTGGAAATTTGGGATTAACAGATACACACTACTTTATATAAAATAGATAAACAACAAGGACCTACTGTATACCACAGGGAACTATATTTAATATCTTGTAATAACCTATAATGGAAAAGAATCTGAAAAGAATATATATACTGCCATTAAGATATTAATGAAATTGCTTTTGTGAGACCTGATTGTTGTTTAACTTATTCATAAGTGTTTTCCTGCAAGACCTTTAGGGAGATGTTTACAAGCATGGATGTTGGAGGAAATTATATGAGTTGTGACCTTAGCTGGGTCTCTTACAAGTCATTACATTGGCCAAGTTAATCACTCTGTGCCTCAGTTTCCTTATCTGTAAAATGGAGATAACAAGAGTACTACCTAAGAGACTGCTGTGGGAATAGAATGAGTTAATATATGAAATACACATAGTGCCTAGCATAGAGTTCATGCATTAGACATATTTGCTTTTGTCCACAGTAATCGAACCACTGATTTACCAAGAGAAAGTAACATAAAATACTTGAAAAAACAGCTTTCTATTAAGTATAGACTCTGAAAGATTTTAGTGGGCTTTACTATTGCCAAAATATATTCTCCCTTCCTATGTATCTCACTGTTTAACTTGTATAAAATACCATATTCTCTAACAAAACACTTATAAAATAATTTACATATGTATGGGAACTATAATTGGCAGCAATTACCACCTGATACTGCGCTTTGCTGAATACACTAAAAAGAACAATTTGAAATGAAAATGCTCCTTCAAATACTGAAAATTATCCATTATAGGAAAGAATGGGTGAACAGAGATGGACTAGGTGGTCTCAATTGAGACTAAGTATAAATCTGTTACTGTATCAGAGCCAAAGATTATTTACTAATGTTGTTTGATAAAAATAATACGGTACTTGTGGGTATAGAGCCAGTGATTTTAACATTATTACATTTCTGAAATTTATTAAATATGAAGTAAAACTAGTGAAGTCTACCCCACATTTTCCAGAGTAATAAGCATAGATGAAATTAAGTCATTTATAATTGAATGATAATACAGATCTATTTTTTTTTTTTTTTTTTTTTTTTTTTTTTGCGGTACACGGGTCTCTCACTGTTGTGGCCTCTCCCGTTGCGGAGCACGGGCTCCGGACGCGCAGGCTCAGTGGCCATGGCTCACGGGCCCAGCCGCTCCGCGGCATGTGGGATCTTCCTGGACCGGGGCATGAACTCATGTCCCCTGCATCAGCAGGCAGACTCAACCACTGCGCCACCAGGGAAGCCCAGATCTATTATTTATATAGACTTAATGGAGCATTATATTGGCTTTCATTCTCTGAGATACAAAACTTGTAAGGACTGTCTCAGTGATGAAATATTTAACCAAAAGATCTTTGGGGGAAATGAGGACATTTCAATACCATAATGAAAAAATTCTATAAGCTATGCAAAACTTACATGAGGGTGGGACTGCTTTCTGTTTATCAATTAAATAAGTGTATTTTCAGAGGTTATTCTTATTATTGCTTGTTATTATTATCACAATTATTATCACAATTATTGTGATTATTATTATAACAATTATTATTATTATTATTGCTATTTAGGCAATAATAATAGTTTACTGCAAGATTAAATTTTCTGAGAGACTCTGAATCATTATTTCATTATCATTATTCCATTCATCATTCCACCATCTCTTGGAATAGTAGATGGATAAATTTGGATAAACAGTATGAAGAAAGGCTTTTAAAATCCCTCTTTCC